>NC_082715.1:162644075-162704075 GCF_030144855.1 Hypanus sabinus | reverse complement strand
ATGGGGCTGTCGGCACCGTTGGTGGAGGCGGATACGACAGGGTCTTTTAAGAGACTTTTGGATAGGTACATGGAGCTTAGTAAAATAGAGGGCTATAGGTAATCCTAGTAAGTCCTAAGGGAGGGATGTGTTCGGGGCAACTTTGCGGGCTGAAGGCCTGTATTTTGAGAGGATTGATATGTTTCTATACACGCACACACACACACACACACACACACACACACACACACACACACATACAAGTAAAGATCATGATACTTTCTCTACAATTGTATAAAAGTTAAAATTTCGTTACATGAAGACATTTCAAATTAGCCGAGAGAACAAGAACTTACAGGTCGAAAAAAAGAGGAAAGGAGCTGAAGGGAAGGACAGGTTATAGCCGGGGTATCAGTATTTGAATCAGACGAACTAGAATCCCAAATCAGGCAGTATTGTCAGAACCGAGAAGCAGAGGTAACGGATTCTCATCCATCTTCAATTTAACAGGGCGGGACCCGGGGTGTAAACGGGACCTCTCCGGGATAGTGGGGCCAGTGATGCCGCCAGGATCAGCTGTAAACAGTCGTTTTGTAAATCTAAGACAACAGACTTATATTGGAAATGAGTAATCAGTTGACTTGATTCTAATTAAGGTTGTTGTCCCGAAACGTCTAAATTTTACTCGTTTTCACAGATGCTGTCTGGCTCGCTGAGTTCCGACAGCGTTTTGTGTTTGGAAAGCAGTCGCCGTCTCGGGACGAGACCTTTCATTGGGATATGACTTTGTGTGAGTTGTTTCGTATTCCGAGCATCTGCAGATTTTCTCGTGTTTGTTTTGTAACTCTATTCATCACTTTGCTTACACTTACCCAAAGTAGGGTGATAGAAGAGGGAGCATGAAGGCGGCCGAATTGTAAGAATATTACAGCATTCATTTAGCACGTTTAATGAGCTTGAAAATTAGATTTAGTGGGTATCTCACCGCATTCTTTAGTTCCTGTCGGAATTTGCTCTGAGTCAGGACGTAAATGCACGTGTTGGTGCAACAACTGAGAATCTGTAGCATTATCGCTGTGTTTTCTGTGATGTAACGGGGATCCAAGACAGAATAATCAAAACTCATTGAAATCCGCACATATATATAAAATACAACCATTGTTCCCCACAAAAATATGAAACTACCGGTTATGCTGAAGAGCAAAACGATGGATTTACGTCGGTTCTCCATCTCCCGGTCCTTGTCATTCTCTCCACTCTTTTGTCCCCGGAGCCCCCTGCGGGCTCGACTGGCCGCTGGAATCCGCCTGACAGTCAGAATATTGAACAGCAAAATCAGAAAGAATGGGAGACATGGGACTAAAATGAGGTCAAACATGTCAAAAGCCGCCCATGAAGGAGAGTTGGTGAAGCTCGATGTAAAAACACAACCCCTGGGAACATCATGAATTATTTCTCTCGACTCTGTACAAAGCCCCAGGGGACAGTCTCCAAACAGGCCAGAACACTCACTGTCCCGATAACCACAGCCGCTGTCCTCTCGGTGCAATATTTTGTTTTCAGTTTCTCACAGCAAATAGCCACAAATCGATCGACGGTGAATGCGACAGTCAGCCAGACTGAGGCCGCAGTGCTCGCAGAAACCAACTATATACCGAGTCTGCACACAGGAGTGATGAGCAGGAATGATCGGGGAAAATAAATCAGAGCAGTCACCCTCAGCAGCGGATCGAAGATAACGACCAGGAGGTCGGCCGCTGCCATTCCCACCAGGTAGCGAGTGATACATTTGGAGAGACCGCACTTTCCCCGGGACAGGATCACAATTGTTATCAAGTTCGCTGGAAGAGAGACAGGGAAGAACAGGTTGAGAACATACTGAGCAGAAGCCAATGCAGCAGTTTGAGTGGATCCTGTAACAAGCTTACATTGTAAAATGAAACCAATAGAATCTGAATACGGATTCGCTACTGATGACCGAAATGTGAAGTTAAAACTGGCCATCTACCTCGTCAGGGTGAATACTGGATAGAACATTTACTACCGGCGCATTCCGGGTCTTGTCTGGGTGAAATGAATAAATTCGGACACTGATGGTGGGATTTTTCTGTCAACTTCCATGGCGAACTGCTCCTCAGAACTGTTCTCAGAGTGGCCCTGACGCCAGTGTTAACTGGCTCCTCTTTATATAGAAGCTGCACAGTGCTTAGTGCTTCCAGCATTCCCCGAGTTTGTTTCCTATTCCAGCATTTGCAACCTCACTGACTGTACAACAGAACATCGACTGATTCCAACAGATGCCGCGCAGTCCGACATAACCTCACAGACAGACATGACGCCTCCCACTGAATCCATCACAGGGAAGCTGGGGAGAGGAATTCATCGTCCAGCAGCAAACTCGGTGCTGTAGTCAGATCTCTGTGATAGAGTCAGATGTAGATATAACAGAATACGTGTTACAGTATTGATAACTGCAGCACCAGGTCGGTTGTGTAAATTGACTCGGCAAAGAGTTCTTTGTGTTGTCTTGTATTCAGTAATACCGCGCACACAAGTATCAATCTACAGCACGGAACTCCTCAAATTTCAAAATGTGTTCCCACGAGTCCGTCGTTTGTTAAACCTCGGACAACCTCTCACATTCAAATGCAGACAATCAAGTGGTATAATCTCTGCGGGCTGTCTAAATACAATATGATCAAATTCAGTGCCTCTGCAGAGATCAGAACATCCCCTTACTGATCACAAAGCGCTGGCAGAACCCACTCATTTCCCTAGAAGTTGGCCGATTCGCTGCGTTTTCGCAGCCGGGTGTATTTAGATTCAGATCCTAGCATCAATAATCCCGGTTTTACCACTCCATTCCGAAAACGTTGAATACTGTGACTGGGCATGTGACGGTGGAATCTAACGACAGAATCGATCGCATCTTCGAGATTAAACTTGATTTCCCATGAACGGCGAATGCCACTGCGTCTTACCGGGAATTCCAAAGGATGAAATAAAAAGATAGTAAACGCCTTCTATCCGCCGGATGACCGGATACACCATTTCAGTGAGAATCTGTGATTTCTGTTGCTCCTGTATTCACAGTTCCGTCAGACAAGCTGATACATTCAAAGCGGCCGGGATTTATTCAATAGATCAGTCTCCAGAGATACTGTTACACCCCTAACTGACTTTGTTAGTTGCAGTCACTTGAAGAAACACTTTAATTTAATGCCAGTCCCTGATGTAAATCACAAACAAGAGAAAAAAACTGCAGATGCTGGAAATCGAAGCAACACTCACAAAGTGCTGGAGGAACTCAGTTGGCCGGGAAATAGATATGGGGAAGTGTACAGTGTACTTCTCGGCCTAAAACGTCGACTGTACTTTTTCCTGTGGATGTTGCCTGGCCTGCTGAGTCCCTCCAGCTTTTCATGAGTCTTTCTCTGATGTAATTATTTTGTCGATTGAAAGCAAAAGTATCAAAATTCTTCGGCATTACTTCAGCAGTAACTCATCGGGTAGAAATACTGCCTGAGTTTTAATTACAATGACTGAGCATTGTCACAATTACAGGTTTCACAGTTTTGCAGACGAATTATTCATAAGTGAAATAGTTTGGCCGATTCTGTCCGACTCTTACTTTCTGTCCCAGCAATTTGAATTTTTGAACTGCCCTTCAGACTTTCTACTCCTACTCGCCATGCAAACACAAAGAAACACACACAGAAACACACACACACACACACACACACACACACACACACACACACACACACACACACACACACACACACACACACACACACACACACGCGCGCGCGCACGCACAGGCACGCACGCACGCATAAACAGCGACAGTGTGTAAAGGAATAGGATGAGACGGAGAATAAAAGCGTGGCTGAGGATTGGAGCAGGGGGCAGGGATTCAGATTTCTGGATCATTGGGACCTCTTTTGGGGCTGGTGTGACCGGTACAAAAAGGACGGGTTGCACTTGAATCCCAGGGCGAGCAGTATCCCGGCGGGGAGGTTTGCAGAGGCTACTGGGGAGAGTTTAAACTAGAATTGTTGGGGGTGGTGGGAGTAGGAACCGTATGGAAGAGACTGAGAAAGAGGCGGTTGGCTTACAAATAGAGAAAAGTTGTAGATCGTCTGGAAGGGAGGATTGGCAGATGATTGAGAATGGACGCGCTCAGACTGACGGTTTGAGACGCGTCTATTTTAACGCTGTGAGTATTCTGAACAAAGCGGATGAGCCTAGAGCGTGGATCAATACTGGAGCTATGATGTGGTGGCTATGACAAAGACTTGGATGGCTCAGGGGCAGGAGTGGTTACTTCAGGTGCCGGGTTTCAAATGTTTCAGAAAAACAGGGAGGGAGGCAAAAGAGGTGGGGGCATGGCACTGTTGATCAAAGATAGTTTCACGGCTGCAGATAAGGTGGACGTCATGGAGGGTTTGTCTACAGAGTCATTGTAGGTGGAAGTTAGGAACAGGAAGGGATCAATATCTTTACTGAGTGTTTATTATAGGACGCCGAATCGTAAGAGGGATATCGGGAACAGACAGGTAAACAGATAGTGGAAAGGTGTAATATTAACAGAGTTGTCGTGATGGGAGATGTTAATTTCCCAAATATCGATTGGCATCTCCCTAGAGCAAGGGTTTTAGATGGAGTGGACTTTGTCAGGTATGTTCAGGACGGTTTCCTAATATGTAGATAAGCCTACAAGAGGAGAGGCTGTGATTGATTTGGTGTTGGGAAATGAAACTGGTCAGGTGTCAGATCTCTCAGTCGGAGAGCATTTTGGAGATAGTAATCATAACTCTATCTCCTCTACAATGGCATTGGAGAGAGAGGAACAGACAAATTAGGAAAGCGTTTGACTGGAGTAAAGGGAATTATGACGCTCTCAAGAGGAAACTGGAAGCTTATATTGGGAGCAGATTTTCTCAGAGAAGGGTACGAAAGAAATGTGGCAAATATTCAGGGGATTTCTGTGTGGAGTTCTGCATAGGTACGTTCCAATCAGATAGGGAACTTAATGGTAGGGTTCAGGAACCATGGTGTACAAAGGCTGTAATAAATCTACTCAAGAATAAAAGAAAAGCTCATAAAAGGTTCAGAGAGCTAGGCAATGTTAGAGATCCAGACGATTATGAGGCTAACAGGAAGAAGGTTTAGAAGGAGAGCCAGAAGTGAGAGCTGAAAATGTGTATTGAACCAGAAGAAATAGCAGAGGTAAAGAATACTTTACTTCAGTATTCACTGTGGAAAAGAATCTTGGTGATTGTCGTGATGACTTGCAGAAAACTGAAAAGATAGAGCTTGTAGATATTAAGAAGAGGATGTGTTGGAGTTTTTAGAAAGCATCAAGTTGGATAAGTCGCAGGGACCGGATGAGATATACCCTAGGCTACTGTGGAAGGCGAGGGAGGAGATTGCTGGGCCTCTAGCGATGATCTTTGCATCATCAATGGGGACGGAAGAGCTTTCGGAGGATTGGAGGGTTGAGGATGCTGTTCCTTTATTGAAGAAAGGGAGTAGAGATAGCCCGAGTAATTATAGTCCAGTGAGTCTTATCTCAGTGATTGACAAGTTGATGGAGAAGATCCTGAGAGGCAGGATTTAATAACATTTAGAGAGGTATAATATGACTACGAACAGTCAGCATGGCTTTTTCAAGGGCAGGTCCTGTTTTACCAGCCTGATTGCAATTTTTGAGGATGTGACTAAACACATTGCTAAAGGAAGAGCAATAGATGTAGTATATATGGATTTCAGCAAGGCATTTATTAAGGTAGCCCATACAAGAATTATTGGAAAAGTAAGGAGACATGGGATCAAAAGGGACTTTGAATTTTGTATCCAGAAATGGCTTGCCTATAGAAGACAAAGCGTGGTTATACACGGGTCATTTTCAGCATGCAGTTCGGTGACCAGTGGTGTGCCTCAGGTATCTGTCCGGGACCCTTACTCTTCGTGATGTTTTCCAATGACCTCAAGAGGAAGCGGAGGGATATGTTAGTAGGTTTGCTAATGACACAAAGTTTGGAGGTGTTGTGGATAGCGTGGTGGGCTGTCAGAGTTTACAGCGGGACATTGATAGGATGCAAAACTGGGATGATGATTGACAGGTGGTGTTCAACTCAGATAAGTGTGAAGTGGTTCATTTCGGTAGATCAAATAATATAGCAGAATATTGTGTAAATGGTAAGTATTTGGCAGTGTGGACGATCAGAGGGATCTTGGGGTCCGAGCCCATAGGACGTTCAAAGCAGCTGTGCAGGTTGACAGTGTGGTTAAAAAGTCATAAGGTGTATTGGCCTTCATCAATCGTGGAATTGAATTTAGGAGCCGAGAGATAATGTTGCCGCTATATAGGACCCTGGTCAGACCCCTCTTGGATTACTGTGCTCAGTTCTGGTCGCTTCATTACGGGAAGGATGTGGAAGCCATAGAAATGGTGCAGAGGAGATTTACAAGGATGTTGCCTGGATTGGGGAAAATGCCTTATGAAAGCAGGTTTACTGAACTGGTCATTTTCTTCTTGGAGTGACGGAGGATGAGAGGAGACCTGATAGAGGTATATAATATGATGAGATGCATAGGTCGTGTGAATAGTTAGAGGTTCTTTCCCAGGGCTGAAATGGTTGCCACAAGATGACACAGGTTTAAGGTGTTGTGCAATTGGTGCAGAGGAGATGTCAGGGGTAAGTCTGTTACTCAGAGAGTAGTGAGTGCGTGGAACGGGCTGCCAGCAGTACTGCTGGCGGGTGGGGGGCTGATTCCGATAGGGTATTTTAAGAGACATTGGATAGGTACGTGGCTTAGAAAAATAGAGGGCTATGGGTAAGCTTAGTAATTTCTAAGGTAGGGATATGTTGGCACAATTTTGTGGGCCGAAGGGCCTGCATTGTTCTGCAGGTTTTCTATGTTTCTATGATTTGCTCAAGATGTCTTTCGCTGGGATCTAAGTACATTCTTCTGGGCCATACCCTTCCCAGTCCACAAGGTACTAGACATCCTTATGTACCAGGTGGATAGACATGGGAAACATCTACCAGGCAGGGAGGAGGGGGAGCTGGGGTGTCTGACGCCGAGGGAGAGGTGGTAACCGGCTTGAGCTGAGAATCAAGGAATACTGGGTGGATCTATAGTGATGCTAGTAGACGCAATCTATAGCACACCTTGTTTACAGCCTTTTCAATTACAAACGTTCCCACGTAGCACGGTGGCATTTTCCGGTCTCGACGTTCAGGGGAACATCCCTTGATGCCAATGAAACCTCCTCCCCTGGCTTGAATGGCCGTCCCTGTCAACGGAGTCGATCAGCCTGCCGGGAATGGTGTTTCTGGGCATGCAGCAGAGAAGCCCTGGCTCGTCTCCAGGTGCGCTTGTAGCGCTGGATCAGCTGTTCAGTACCAGGAACTTGTACATCAATCTCCTGATCAGGGAAGAGCGGGGTCTGGAATCCCTTCTGGCATTCAAAGGGAGGCATACCGTAGGAGGACGACTGGAGGTTATTGTGGGCGATCTCTGCCCAAACCATTTGCGAGCTCCAGGAGGTGGGGTTGGAAGAGCCAGGAGAGCGCAGTGCAGTGTCCCGCTCCTGTTTCAGTCTATCAGTCTAGCCGTTAGATTAGGTGTGGAACCCAGACAAGACGGGAAGTGAATTGTGGCTCAGGATCAAACACTATGTCTTGAGGAAACACATGACTGTGGCAATCTCACAATCCTTTGGGAGCTTGGGAAAGGCAATGAAGTGTAAATCAATCCACAACGTCAGAAATGATAGTGTTTTCATTAGTCGGGGGCAGACCACTGACGAAATCTACTTAGAGGTAGGACCAGGGTTGGTGATGACACAGGCAGGGGACGAAACAGACCCGCAGAACGCTGGCGTCATGTTTTGTTCTGAACGCAGGTGGGACAGACCGATACAAAGTAGTGGACATCCTGGGATATAGATGGCCACCAAAATTGATTCTTTCTAAACTCCTGATTCCATTGAATTCCCGGATGTCCCGCCATTCGGGAGAGGTGGCCCCATTCCAACACTTTAACACGCACCGCAGCAGGGACAAGCAACCGGTTAACAGCCCCCCCCCCCCCCCCATCCTGGTCTGGATCTGATTGTTGGGCGGCATTCACCTCTGCTTCTATTCCCCCGATCATCGGAGCAGCGATACACAAGCGAGGAAGAATGGGCTATTGATCAGCATTGTCCTCTGATCAGTCGAGCTGCCGAGAAAGAGCGTCAGGCTTTGTATTCTTGTAGTCGGGACGATAAATGTGGACGAAATTGAACCATGTGATGAAGACAGCCCACGGGCTGGACAAGAATTGAGACTTTTGGCATCCTGAATATAGCAGAGGTTTTTGTGATCTGTCCAGACAAAGAGTGGATGTTCTGCCCTCTCCAGCCAGTGTCGCCATTCCTCCAGGACCTGCTTGATAGCCAGAAGCTCCCGATTACCAACATCGTAATTCCTCTCGGACGCAATCAAGCGACCAAAAAGAAAAGCGCAAGGGTGCAACTGGCTATCCGCAGACAAATGCTGAAAGTGGACAGCTTCAATGCCTGCATCGGATGCATCCATCTCGACAATAAAGAGCTCGGATGGTTCTGGTTATTGCAGCTGGGTGGCAGTGAAACCTCGCTTTAGCTCTGAAATTACTTGGTGGGTTTCGTCCGTTCAATGGAATCTTGCCCAAGGCTTCTTGGTCAGTGCATTAATTGGAGCTGCGAAAGAGCCCAACTCCCTGATGAAGCGGCGAGACAAGTTCGCAAACCCGATGAAGAGCCGCACCTGTTTGGCTGCAGACAGTCCGGGCCACTCTGCAACTGCCTGAGCTTTAAAAGGATCCATTTGAGCAATGGATGGGGTGTGAGTGTAGCTCAAAAATGACACCTGGTCTGTATGGAAATCACGTTTTTGAGGCTTGGCGTAGAGATTACTTCCATGAAAGCGTCTGATTTCTCTCCAGACATTCTGAATGTGCTTCTGATGATACTGGGAATAGATAAGGATGTCATCTAAATAAACAAACAGAAACTGGTTCAACATGTGAGCACATCTTAAACCAAGGCCTCAAATACAGCGGGTGGGGGTTGCCCGACCAAAAGACGTTACCAGGCATTTATATCGGTATTAGAGGTTCTGAAAGCCGTTTTCCACTCATTCCCTTCTCTTAATGTGAATCAGATTGTAAACTTTGCGCGGATCAATCTTGGAATATATTTTTGCTCCCTGCAGATGTTCAAACGCAGACGCCAGCAAGGGAAGAGGGTAGCGGTTCTGCACAGTGATGTTGTTCAGGGCCGGATAATCGATGCAGGGACGGAGATTGCCAGCTTTCTTAATCACAAAAACGAATCTCGCTGCTGCCGGCGAGGTTGATGAATGGATAAACTCCATGATCAAAGCCTTAATGTATTCCTCCATGTACACTGTTTCAGAACGACAGAGGGAAAACAACCGACCACTCGGAGGGCTAGTACCAGGTAGGATTGCTATGGCACAGTCGTATGGCCAGTGTGGGGGAAGGGTGGTGGTCTTTCTTTTACTGAAAACATCAAGGAGACTCGCATATTCAGCCGGAATCCCAGACAGGTCCGCATTGGTAGTTACCGAAATTTACATTTCCGTTTCCACTTCACATTTCGAACATTAGTAAGGGATCAGTACTCAGATCTCTGACTCCGCCATCTCTGCGCGATCTCTCGGCCGTCCCACCGATAAATGCTACAATTAAGTGGAAATATTGCAGGCTCCCCTTAAACTGCTACATTGCGATCTGCTCAGTATTTTCTCAACTTGCTGTTGTCTGTTTCTCTTGAAGCGAACTTGTTTGCGATTGTGATCCTGTCCCGTGGAAAGTGCGATCTCTCCAAATGTGTCACTCGCTACCTGGTGGGAATGGCGGTGGCCGATAACCTGGTCGTTATTTCGGATCCGCTGCTGAAGTGGACTGTTCTGATTTATTTTCCCCGATCATTCCTGTTCATCACTCCTGTGTGTAGACTCGGTGCATGGTTAACTTTTTCGAGCACAGCGGCCTCAGTCTGGCTGACTATCGTTTTCACCGTCGATCGATTTGTGGCTATTTGCTGTGAGAAGCTGAAAACAAAATATTGCATCGGGAGGACGGCGGCTGTGGTTGTCGGGACAGTGAGTGTGCTGGCCTGTTTGGAGACTGTCCCCTGGGGCTTTGTGTACGAGCCGGGAGAAATAAATGATGGTGTTCCCTAGTATTTCGTTTATACACCGAGCTTCACAAATTCTCCCCCATGGGCGGCATTTGACATGTTTGACCTCATTGTTGCCCCATGTCTCCCATTCTTTCTCATTTTGTCGTTTAATATTCTGACCATCAGGCGGATTCTAGCGGCCAGTCGAGCCCGCAAGGGGGCTCCGGGGATAAAAGAGTGGAGAGAATGACAAGGACCGGGAGATGGCGAACCGACGCAAATCCATCGTTTTGCTCTTCAGCATAACCGGTAGTTTCGTATTGTTGTAGGGAACACTGGTGGCATTTTCTATCTATAGACGGATATCAATGAGTTTTATTGACACCCGTCCGTCCACAGCTCAAAATACCCTAGAACAAAGTCCGAATACGTAACTTATTCCCTTCCTTTACGCCCCCACGCACGTGACGAGTTACCATAATAAGCAGGCAACACAGTATACAATGCAGCCAGAAAATAGATGCGTTGCTCCAACACATAGCATTTACAAATGGTTTAAACTGTTTTTCACCAGACAATTGATGCAAATATTCAGGGTTGTTGTTGTCCCTGAACTGGACTTCCACAAATTATGTCCATTCCTGCAAAAGTTACAGGCATGGTTAAACCATTGGCTGCTTGGTAGGAAACAACGAATGAGAGTAAAGGGATCCTTTTCTGGTTGGCTCTCAGTGTTGGGACACCGTCATTTTATGCTGTATATCAAGATTTAGCTGATGGAATAGACCAGTCGACCATAAAATATAGGAGCAGAAGCAGGCCATTAGGCCCATCGAGTCTGCTCCACCATTCAATCATGGGCAGATCCAATTCTTCCAGTCAACCCCACTTCCCTGCTTTCACCCTATACCCTTTGATGCACTGGCTAATCAAGAACCTATATTATCTCTGCCTTTAATATGACTTGGCCTCCACAGCTACTTTTTGCAGCAAATTCCACAGATTTTCCACCCACTCACTAAAGTAATTTCTCCGCATCTCAGTTCGAAAAGGACATCCGTCGATCCCGAAGTCATGCCCTCTTGTCCTTCAATAGATGGCTTTGTTTCCAAGTTTGCAGACGATACGAAGATTGGTGGAGAGCAGGTACCTTTAAGGAAACAGGTAGGCTACACAAGAACTTGGTTGAGGAGAACGGGCAAGAAAGTAACAAATGATGTGCAATGTTGGAAATTGCATGGTCATGCACTTTGGTAGTAGAAATAATGTGCAGATTTTTTTTTTAAATGGGAAGAAAACCCCAAAAGCTGAGAGGAAAATGGACTTAGCAGACATCCTGCCGAACCCCCTAAAGGAAAGGAAATCCCTTAAGTGTTGAGGAAAGGAAATACAATATTAACATTCAATTCGAGGGAGTAAGATAGCATTGAATTCAAGAGCAGGGATGTGTTGCTGAGGATTTATAAGGCACTGGTGAAGTCTTACCTTGAGTATTGTGAACAGTTTTGGGCTCCACATCTAAGAAAAGATGTCGACGTTTCGGGCCGAGACCCTTCTTCCTGACGTCTCGGCCCGAAACGTCGACAACGCTTCTCTCTATAGATGCTGTCTGGCCGGCTGTGTTCCACCAGCATTTTGTGTCTGTTGCTGTTTGAATTTCCAGTACCTGCAGATTTCCTCGTGTTTGCTCTAAGAAATGATGTGCTGGCATTTCAGAAGGTTCATTTCATAAGGTTGATTCCAGAAATGAAAGGGTTATCATATGAGGAACGTTTGATAGCTCTGTGTCTGTACTTGCTGGAATTTAGAAAGGGGGGGGGTCGCATTGAAAACTTTCGAATGTTGAAAGGTTGAGACAGAGTAGATATGCAAAGGATGTTTCCCATGATTGTGGAGTTTAGGACAAGAGCGCACAGCACCAAGTTAGAGGGGCGTCTATTTAAAACAGATGTGAAGAAATTTGAGCCAACTTCTGGTGAGTTTGTGGAACCTGTTGCGCGTATTTAAGGCAGAGCTTGATAGGTTCTAGATTGGACACAGCATCAAAGCTTTCTGGGAGAAGGCCGGGGAGTGGGGCTGAGGAGGGAAAAAAGGATCAGCCATGATGGAATGGCGGAGCAGACTCGGTAGCCAAATGGCCTACTTCTGCTTTTATGTCTCTAGGCGATCGGAACACTACATTGAAGCATTGTGAGACTGAGCTCGGACACACCAAAAGCATTTCATCTTGGGAGAAGCACACACAGCATACTCGTCCTGGCAAAACTCCCTCACACACATACACAAGAAAAACTGGCAGATTGTCATCAGAGCCTCAGCATTGTAAGTTGTTGTTTCCCTCAGTAACCTGGAAACCATTCCTTTCAGAGACAGTCATTTATTTATTTATTGAAACAACTCAATCACGTGTGACACATTGTCAACACACACAAGATATGTGATGGCACACTGTGATATAAAAATTCTTCAATGTGTACACTCTCCTTCAACGTGTACACACCCACGGATATTTACCCCCCCCCCCCACACACACACACACCTGCCATCATAGTCCATCAGGACATGACACATGGTGAAACAGATAGGCACGAATTCCCATTTTGGAATGAAATCTGCAGTCCTTACCCAGTCTGTCTGTTCTGTGACACTGAGCTGCCCTCTGACGTGACGTCACAGCAACAGTTCACAAACAGACTCCAGGGTGAGATTCCTCAGGAGGATGATCTAGGGAGGGTTTCACGGATGTTGAACCCACCGCCCATTCATCAATCTGCAAGACTAAGATGTCTACTTGTGCATGTCCCATTTGTGTCTGTTTGCCGCATATCACTCTAACAATTTTCTGTCTATTTACCTGTCTAAATTTATTTTAAAATACTGTATTTTATTTTTACCTGTTCGACAGCGTCTGACGGCAAGTTCCATTTATCTACCTCCCTCTCTATAAGAATGTTACCCCATAGTCATCTCATAAAAATTGCCGTCTCACTTTCAATCTGAGCCCTCTGGTTCTGTACTCCCATTTCTTGGAAAAAGAAACGTTATTTAAGCCCCTTGTGAATTTATTTACCTCGATAAGGGGTGATACCGGAATATCCTACAAAACAGCTGAATAGCCCAAGCATATTCACTCTCTGCTTTTAACCAAAGCCCCGAGTCCTGGTAACATCCTCCTGAAGCTGCCTGTCCAGTATAATGACCTCCTCCCCATATTCGCGGAACCAGAAATACATACAATACCCCTAGTGTGGTCTATCATCGACAGCAAAGGCCTTACCTTGTTAATGTGGACAGTGAGGAATAGGCTGATGAAGGTGTTGTATTTGAATGCACCAGTATATAGAATAAGGTAGATGATGTTGTAGCGCAGGTAGAGATTGGCAGGTACAATTTTGTTGGCATCACTGAGTTGTGGTGGGAAGGAGAGTCTGGCTTGATATACCTCGTAACCAAAGGATAGGTAGGTACGCAAAAAGGCTGGGGAGGGCCTGTTGGTATAGAATGAAATGAAATCCTACGAGAAAGGTGACATACGATAGGAAGATCTTGAATCATTGTGGATAGAGTTAAGAAACTGCAAGGGTAAAATAAAAAAACCTGCTGGGAGTTATATCAGACCTCCAAAGAGTAGCCAGGGTAAAAATGGGATACAAGTCGCAGCAGGAGATGGAAAAAAGGACAAAGTGACGGTCGAAATGGGAGATTTCGATATCCAGGTAGATATGGAAAATGATGTTGGTGCTGTATTCCCAGGAGAGGGAATTCGTAGAATGCCCCCGAGATGGCTTTTCAGAACAGCTTTTCAGAACAGCCAATGGGAGAAACACAATTTTCTTTGTAATTTATTGTTTTATTGAAGTTCATCATCAAACATTTGCATAAGATGTATTTCAGACATTGAACATATATATCATATAATCATATTTATCACAAATCTCCACAAAGTATTTATCTGAGGTTTACACTCATAGAAAAGAGTGGAAAGAATAAACAAGCAAAAGGAAAGAACTATGTACAAGTAGGGAGCAATTTGTTACAACGAATTCATTGATTTGACAGAATAAAATCAGGCCTTTGAGGCATTATGTAGTTAAACCATTTTCCCAGTATGAATCAAATTGTTCCAAATTGGATAAAACTCTCTTACGTATGATTGGATTTAATAGCCCATTGACATTAAAAGAAATTAATTTTACCTTGTCCTTAGCCATCTGTATTTATCTGTCAATGTACCATTGACATTAGAATGAAACTTAATCTACTCCCTGAACAAATAAGAACCAATAAACGCAAATAATAACAAAAATGGCAACAAACGTGTGATTCCAAAGCTGAGGTCTCTAGTAGATGACCCTGTGTTGAGCTGGAGGGAATATCTAGCTGTGGGGGATAACCCCTCCTACTTGTGAGTCGAGGGCCTCCAATGCAGTATTCATAAAAGTCAGTGAACAAATCCATTACACAGAAAAGATTTCCCTGTGTACTCCTATATATATATACATACATACATACACACACATACATACACATACACACACACATTACATACACATATATATATATTCTCATTTTGATGGGGAAAAAGAAGTAAGTGAGTGAATAAAGAATAACAACTAGGTAATATAAAATCCACATTATAATAAGTATTTATCGATATAGGTATATCACCGTGTACTTTTGCTTCCATTTAGCTTCTCAACATTTTTTTTAAATTAGCCGAACATTCTGGCTCTACTGAAGGAGGTGAGGACTGTCTTTGGGAAACTCCCGGTCTCTTCCTGATATATTTCTCTCGGCCTCCACCCATCTCCTGCCTTCTCGGTTCTCGCAAGCAGAACGGGATAATTCCTCAGTCAGGCTTTCCCTCGTTTTGGTGACACTAACGGGCAAACCTTTGGCCTTCATGTCTGTAGTCGCCTCTTCCACCGTCTGGTACAACCGCGTCCCGTTGTTATAAAACACTCGAAGTTTAGCAGGCTACGGAGTTTGAAATATAATCTTGTTTTGCTTAAGTACTCACTTTACTTCAGAGTATTCTTTGCGTTTCTGCAGGACCGCGTCGGGGGCCGGGGGGGGGGGGTAATCATGGTCGAGATATATTAATTTATCGTCGTAAAACACTCTCTTCTTACCCGAGGCCCTTTGTAGAATCTCCGCCTTGGTGCTGTTCTGACGGAAATTAATTATTCTTGTGCGTGGCTTTCTATCCTGGGTAGGTTTCGGGACGAGCGCACGGTGGGCTCTCTCGACTTCCAGCTTCAAATCCAGGAGAATATCCAACGAGTCCCGCAGTAACTTTCCGACAAACTCCGTCACAGACGAGCCCTCCGCTCCTTCGGGAACGTTGTAGATTCTGATATTTTTCCGCTGTGATCTTCCCTCGAGGTCAATCAGTTTACCTTCTTGGTGATGTAATATTTTTATTGTCTTACTCAGTATCCGTTCCACGTTTTGAACGAGATCTTTCACCTACTCAGTTCGAGTCTCTGCCACCGCGATTTTTTGATTAACGCTGGCGAGCTCTGCGTTAATATCACGGAGCTGCTGGTTTATGACTTTCTGGACCTCCATTATTTCTTTCAGGATTTCGAAGATATTCGCCACTTCGCCTGAACAAGACCCAGCAGCCACCTCGCTCGCACGCGGTCTGTTCGGACAACCGCTCGCTGCACTCCTCTCGGCCGCAGGCTCCGCAGTGTCGCTTTGCTTATTTCCATTTCTTCTCCCCATTCTTGCCCCCCTTTCCAGTTCAAATATTTTTCGAATAATATTATATTTGATTGGATAACGGGGCTTAATATGCATTTTTCCGGAGCAGCTCGTGACTTAAGCTGCCATTCTCGACAGTGACGTCACCGGAACCTCTGGAGAAACACAATTCTAGAGAGGGTTTTGTATAACGAACCATATATGATTTGTGAGACTCACTTAAAAGAACCTTTGCGACGCAGTAATGATAAAACTCACCCCACAGAGGGAGATAAAGCCAGACGTATCAGCATTAGCGTGGAGTAAAGTTAGTTCCAGAGGCATGACGGAGGAGCTGACCAAAGTAGACTTGCAGGGGACATGAGCAGAGATGATCGCAGAATAACAAATGCTGGAGTTCCAGGGGCAATTTGGATAGATAAATCCCAAAGATGATGAAGTATTATACAGGGAGGATGAGATAACCGTGTTTGACACGGGAAGTCAAAGACAGCATTGAAGTGAAAGAGAGAGCATACAATAGAGTAGAAATTAGCACGATGTTGGAATATCGAGAAGATTTTGATAATCAACAGAAAGCAAGTACAAAGCCAGAAAGAGAGAAATCTTGCCTACAATACGCAAGAAGACACAAAATTGTAAAGAGAGATGAGACTAGATATTGGACACCCAGAAAATGACACTGGAGAGGAGAAATGTGACCAAAGATACGACAGAAGTACTTATTTAATATTTGTGTCAATCCTCAGTGTGAATGATACTAGCTGTATGTCAGAAATCTGAGAGTGACAGGGAACAAAAATGAGTGCTATTGCTGTTACGAAGGAGAGAGTGTGTGGGACGATTGAAGGTCTGAAGGAACCTGTATCAACGGTGATCAATCCGAAGTAATGAAGCAAGTACTACAATTGATTCGTTCCCGCATTTATTAGCAGCAAGCTACAAGAGAGAATCTTCTTTCTGCACTCACAGACAGTCAGCCACAGAAGTCTCTCTCTTGAAGCACAGAGATACAGAGTTTTTTACAGTTTCTTTGTCACGAAAGCCTAACAACAGTTATAGTCCGAGACAAAGGCCACATAATTACCAAAAACAGAGGTAAACGTACTGGACAAAGAATAGTTCTCACATCAGGCAGAGGTAAACAGAGAACACAGTATAATTAGATTTGTCGCATCCTACATGTGAGACAAGGACACTCACAATTTACATGTTACAGGACAAGTTGCTCTGTCAATATCTCAATTCAAAAGAACAGTCAGATTAAGGAATATTCCAGCTACTCAAATAGAGCAGAACTTAATAATTTAGATAAGAGACTATACCGAAATTTGGAAAGGAATGCAAGGAATGCCCCGCCTTATCTCCACCTTTTGTCGAAACCAAAAAGGTGTGAAAAGTCAGGAGACATCCTCTACTGGGTCTGTGTGAGCTGTTAAGCCGTATCTCTCTCAAAGGAAGCAGCTGCTCAAACCAGAATACACAAGCACAGTCGGTATTCAACAACCCATTATTTCCAGCAATCTGAGAATACCCCGATTCCCTTAAAACTTCATCATTCCCTCCTTTTATCATTCCATGTTAACCTAAAGTAGTGCTGAGAATAGATTACAGAGCTCGTACTTTACAGCAGGTATTATAGCAAGTCAACAATACGCAGCATGCTATGATAATTACTATCAGTATCGTTGCTCTGTGTAGCAAATAAGATGTCCAAAATCCTCCTAGTAACCAGCATAACCACCCATCCCCTTCAGCGGGTCCTTGTCTAAAACTGTCTAGTTTCTGCTGCAGATACATTATAGGACTCATTCCTAACATCTGTAGCACACTTGTCTCCCGCAATCGCACAAACTCCTCCCTGTTGTGCTAACTGGTAATCCACTGCATATCGAGTCTGCTATGCATAGAGTTGTAGTAGTTCCGCCATCCTCCGGTTGATAGACTCCAGCTCTTTCATAGTGCTGGTTCCCAGTGTCATCAGCCCAGAAATGTGGTAGTTACGGTATTTTGCGCCTATGGTTCCTGCTAAAGCCCCTAGAGAGAAAGTACTCAGAAACCCATGGCCCAAAGAGGAGCCCAGAGTAGCAGGATCCTTCCAACTTGCACAGAATTCCTTACTCACAGATCGGGCTGTCAGTCACTGTCGGATGTTGGCAGGGAACAGAAAGGAGACCGATTGTCCCGATCGCGAAGAGCAGAGGTAGGTTGGTGGTAGCCGTAGTATCGGTGCCGTTGAACAAGAATACGTATCCATTCTTGTCTTGATAGCAAGTATTATTACCAGTCAACATTTTATCATACCATGAATGGTCCTAGAGGTACAGGGAGGAGTATTTAAAAGTCCCTGAGCCAGTTGATACATGAGCCCAATTACAATATCTTTGAATGGGGTACCCATTGTTCTTGGATACATTCGCAAGAGAATTTTCTCTTAGTTATCTTACATCAGTGGTCCAATCACTGCTTCTCCAAGAAAGGTATTCTCGGGGTACCTGGGCTGTGAGGCACCCCCATCCTTTCCCCATGAAACAGAACGGGCAGTCCCTTGTTCTCCTGCAGCGTGGTCTAGTTACCCACTCTCCCCCGTCCCTTACCCCATGCCACTCGCAGGTCCCCAGTCACCCAGGGTTCAGTCGTATCGTTCAGGCGCTTACTACAATGTCACCATGTTCCTCTCCGAAACTTTCCCCACCTCCTTCTACATTCTGACCCTGATCCATCCTTCACTATTAGGTCATGCCCCTTCCAGAATAGCCCTGACAGGTTAGCGACAGACAATGATTCCACAGATTATGCCAAAGGATAGCACGCAGTACGGTTACCATGCAATCGCTTATGTGTTTGATAAAACAGGTTACATTCTAAAGCATTAAATTCAACATAAATCAAAGAGGTAAGTCCGTAAATGATTAATCTTTGGCTGGGGGCCATCTCTTGCAGTCGCTGTGGTGTATCCCACGTTCCTGGCCTTGTACCTTAACGGTTGTGGGCGTTTGCAGCAGGACTTGAAGGGGACATTTCCACATCGGTTCAAGCTTAGGTCGTTCCCAGTCACGAATTAGCACTAGGTCTCCAATCCTTAGTTCCAGCCAGTCCGCTTCTTGCTCCCTGGGTTCTTTAAAAATTGTTTGCACCTGAGTACGGAGAAACTTTAAAGAGGATGTTAACTGGCAAAAAAACAATTCCGCCCCCATGATGTGGAGATTCACCTGAGTCGGGGGTGTTATGTTGGTATTCCAGGGTGTTCTTCCTGGTCGGCCATAGACATTCTCCGCCGCGAATACCCCTGTGGCAGAGTACGGGGTAATTCGCATGTGATACAGGGCCAAGGGAAGCACCTTTAACCAATTCCGCCCCGTTTCTGAGGTGAATTTCGCTAGCTTGTTTTTCAGCGTGACGTTTGCCCTTTCCACATTACCTCCTGCTTGAGGGTGATAGGAACAATGGAACTGCTGTTCTTTGTGCAAGGCTTCACACAGCTCCTTGTTAATCCTTCACACAAACTGTGGGCATTGACTGAACTAATCTGCCGTGATACCCCGAACCTCGGTATGATCTCTGTCAGTAGTAATATTACCACTGTTGAGGATTTATTATTAGTCGTTGAGAAGGCTTCTATCCACCTACTAAAAGTATCTACTACAACAAGGCAATATTTATAACAGTCAACCCGCGGTAATTTAAAACAATCAAGCTAAATGCATTCAAACGCCCCACCTGGCAAGAGAGTTTTCCCTGTGGCGCATCTTATCCCCTTGCCTGCATTAGTCTTCTGGCGGATCAAATACGATTGTATTTTTGCTTTGGCAGCCTCTTCCAATCTCGGGTGCCGCCATGTGCGGAGTAAATTATTACTCATTCCCTCCTTGCCAAGGAGGGTGTCTGCATGCAGGCAATCAAGCAACATAGAAAATAATGTATTAGGAATAAAGACTTGGCCAACTGGGGAATGCCAGAGGCCTGTGGACACTGACTGCGCACATCCGTGAGTCTTCCAGAGTTCTTCCCCTGAATCGGTGCGTCCCCCTTTAGTTTCTGGATTGTAACCATGTCTGGAGTGCTAGGCGCTTGAGGTGACTGAATCATTGCGAAGGTTAATTTCTCTGCAGTTAAACGGTAATAGCTGCCTCTTGCGCAGCCTGCTTGGCTGCTAAGTCCGCCTGATTATTTCCTTTAGTCATCCTAGAATCATCGTGTAGGTGAGATGAGCATTTTATAATTTCCAATTTTTCGGGGAGGAGGATAGCCTGGAGGAGGTAGCATTCTGAAAGTGTCCACAGTTGTCCAAACTCCTGGGCTACCCCGAAAGCATAGCGGAAATCCGTGTTAATGTTTGCATCTTCACCCTTGACCAGAATGCAGGCTCAAGTGACTGCAAATAGCTCGGCCTTCTGGGCGGAGACAGGGGGCTGAAGGAAGCCCCTCTCTGAGGTCTGAGCGCCGTTTGGAACGGCGTATTCACAGAGGCCTTCCCCAGTCTCACGAAGGGTGAGTTGTGCCGTATCTGAGAGGTCAGGGCGGGGCGAGGTGAGAAAATGGTTTCGTAGCAGGCAGTCATGGGGAGGCTCTCCCAACTCGGCTGGGGGTGCTTCTAAGGATGTTCCTGGGTGGACAGTGCTACAATAGGCATAATCTCTTGTTTTACTCTGGTTGACAAAGGAAGTCAGAGATTGTATAGCATTAAAGAAAAAGAAATATGACAGGGCTAAGATGAGTGGGAATACAGATGATTGGGAAAGTTTTAAGGAGCAGCAGATCTTAAGTAAAAAAGCAATACGGAGAGAAAAAATCAGGTATGAGCTCAGTCTAGCCAGGAATATAAAAGGGGATAGCAAAAGCTTCTTTAGCTATGTGAAGAGAAAGAAGATAGTTAAGAACAATGTTGGCCACTTGAAGAATGAATTGGGTGAAATTGTTATGGGAAACAGGGAAATGGCAACAGAATTTAATGCGTACTTTAGAACTGTCTTCACCAGAGAGGACACAAGCAATCTCCCAGGTGTATGGATGGGCCAGGGTCATAAGATATCAGAGGAATTGAGACAGATTGACATTAGGAAAGAAACTGTGATGAGTAGACTGGTGGGACTGAAGGCTAATAAATCCCCGGGTCCAGATGGTCTGCATCCGAGGGTTCTAAAAGAGGTGGCTCAGGAAATTGCGGAAGCATTGGTAATCATTTTCCAATGTTCCTTAGATTCAGGATCAGTTCCTGAAGATTGGAGTGCGGCTAATGTTGTTCCACTTTTCAAGAAGGGAGGGAAGGAGAAAACGGAGAACTATCGCCCTGTTAGCCTAACGTCAGTCGTGGGGAAGATGCTTGAGTCCATTATTAAGGACGAAATAGTGACACATCTTGATGACAGTAATAGGATTAGGCCGAGGCAGGATGGATTTACCAAGGGCAAATCATGCTTGACTAATCTGTTGGAGTTTTTTGAGGGTGTAACAAGCATGTTAGACGAGGGTAAGTCAGTGGATGTTGTGTACCTAGATTTTCAGAAGGCATTCGATACGGTGCCACATAGGAGATTGGTGAGTAAAATCAGAGCTCATGGCATTGGGGGCAGGGTTTCAACATGGATAGTAAACTGGTTGGCAGATAGAAAGCAAAGGGTAGCAGTGAATGGGTGTTTCTCGGACTGGCTGGAGGCGACTAGTGGCGTACCACACGGCTCTGTATTGGGACCACAGCTCTTTACGATTTATGTCAACGATTTAGATGAGGGCATTGAGAACTATATCAGCAAGTTTGCTGACGATACTAAACTGGGTGGCAGTGTGACATGCGAAGAGGACGTTAGGAGAATGCAGGGAGACTTGGATAGGCTGGGTGAGTGGGCAGATACTTGGCAGATGTCATTCAATGTGAATAAATGTGAACTTATCCACTTTGGAAGCAGGAACACGAGGGCAGAGTATTGTCTGTAGGGTTAGGTAAGGGACAAATGCAAAGAGACCTAGGAGTCCTAGTTCATCAGTCAATGAAGGTGAATGAGCAAGTGCAACAGGCAGTGAAGAGGGCAAATGGAATGTTGGCCTTTATTACAAGGGGAATTGAGTACAAGAGCAAGGATGTCCTTTTGCATTTGTACAGGGCCCTGGTGAGACCACACCTGGAATATTGTGTACAGTTTTGGGAGTAATCACCGAAGGAATATCCGGAGTCGGATTCCCGAAGACAACCGACAGCTGCACCCAACACCGGCACGGCAACCCCTGCGAAGCTGCTGACATCAAGCAGTATCGACTTTTGTCGTTCCTTTGGACCTGTCATCAGCATGGTGGGGGGGGGGGTCCCACTGCATGGGCAACAGATGTATCTCCTTTTCATCTCTGTCCTGACTTGCGCCCTGGAGAAGCCTCGGTCAGTGGCTACCAGAAGCGCAGTACCCATGGTCGAGCAGGACTGACGGAGGCCAGATCACATCAGTGTTTCATATGTGGAGAGGCTGAGTCGGGTGGCTGGAGTTGGACGGAGGAGTTTCACTTTGAGGAGTTTAGTAGCATTAAAGCCTGTCTGTTTTCCTGGGATCTGAATCACTGTTTCTTTTTCTCTTTTTCCTTTGTTTCCTTCTGAAAAACTTGCAGAACCTTGTGGTGATTGGCTACAGTAACGGAAGAGCACACTCGATTACATTGTTGTGTCCATCAAAATAGCCACTGAGTTATACGTACTGAGGCAGTCCCTACAGCTTCCCTGGGCAGAGGATTCAACAGATTCACCAACTTATGAGAAAAGTACTTCGTCATCACCTCCATCTGAAATCTAAGTTCCGAAACTTGACGCCATGTCCCGACGTTCAAGCTCATCTACCAATGGTAATGGTTTTCATGCCTCTCCGGCGTCTCTCTTTCATCATTCCCGTAGGGTCCCCACTCTTTCTTCTGAACTGCAGTCAGTTTACTCCCAGGGGATTCATCGCCTTAAACCGTTATCTCCACAGTCAGTTCATCCTCACCATCTCTAAAGTTAATCTATTTTCCGTCAGGTAATGTTGCAAGTCTGCATCACTATGCTAGACGACACTTTGAGTATTGTCTTCAGATATGATCATAGAACATGGTACATAAAACAGTGCAGCACAGGAATCGGCCGTTCGGCTCACAAAGCTGTGCTGACCGGTATGGGAGGAGCAGCTGAAAAATCTGAAGATGTTGCAACTGGAATTTAATGAAGACAAGGATGCACTTAGGATGACCAACCAGGGTAGGATTACACGGCGAATTGCAGTGTGCAGGAGAGCAGGGGGGTCCGTGAATACAGTTCCATATTTCCTGGACAGAATCATAAAGAGGGCTTTCGGGACATTGACCTTCATAAATCAAAGTACTGAGCACAGAAGTTGTTATGTTAGAGTTGTGTTGCATGTCAGTGAGGTCAAACTTGGAATTTTGCGTGCTGTTCTGGTCACCTATCCACAGGGAATTTATGAGCAAGTTTAAAAAATTACAGAGCAAATTGATAATGATGTTCCCATGAATTGAGGACCCGCGTTAGAGCGAAAAGCTCAATAGGTTCAGTCTGAGCCAAATTGAGGCTTCACTCCTCAGGTTCGGTGATTCAACAGATCATAAGTTAAGAGCAAACGATGAAATGTTTAAGGGGATAGGATAGTGAGAGGAAACTTCTTCACTCAGTGGGCGATGAGAGTGTGGTCTGTTCTTGCCAGCGAAACTGGCGAATGCAAGTTCAGCTGTTACTTTAGATGACAGTTGGATAGTTCCATGGATGGGTGGGGTATGTAAGGGTATTGACATTGTGGATGCGAACAGGATAGTGAAAGTTTAGCCATGGACTCTTACAGCAGGAAAAGACCCTTCAGCCCGTGTACAAAGCGACTGAGATATACATTCAAGCTAATTCCAGTCGCGGAGGAGATGGGACAAGCGCAGGCAGATATTTCAGCACGGTTCTTTTATCTTATAATTCAGTGTAATTTTGTATATTCTCCTGACACTACTGCTGTAAATAAAACATCACAATAGTGTTAAGCCTGGCTTAGAATGTTTAAAGGAGATGTGCGTTGCAGCCTTTGTTCATACTCACAGTTGTGGGTGTCTGGACTGAATGTCAGGGATGATGATGAGGTAGATGCTATGGGCGATATTAGATACCACCCGAATATGAGTAGAATGGAGAAATGTGGACCTTGTCTGGGCGGATGGGATTGGTTTAGTTCGGCATGGAAAGACCAGTTCAGTTGCTTCACAACAACGCAACGAGCAGAAGGGTCTGCTTACGTGTTGTTCTTTTTCTGTGTCGGTGAGATCACAGCTGGAGTACCGTGTGCATCTCTAATCGCGCATCTCAGGAAGGATTCACGGGATTTGCTGCCGGAACGGGAGGACTCGAGTCACAATGAGACTGGAGAGTGACTGCACTGAGGGTGATGCAATACTGACTCACCCCTCCCCCTCAGCAGGCCCCACTGTCTCGATGCAATTGCAGAGTAATGTAAATGGAGACAAATGACGTAAGATTTTCATTAAGAGAAAATGTTCGACAAAATTCGCCAACTCCGTCAGTTGTTCTGTTCCCTTTACGAGGCTTTACGAGGCTGACGTAATGGCGAGAGTGTGAGGTAATCGCCTTTGGTTTATTCATAACAGAAGTCAAGAGTTACGACTTTTGTTTAACACTTAAAACTACTTCAACATGTTTTATTCACAAAATCGTACGAGGATACAGCATTGGGATCTCGCCACTGCAGCCGTACAGTGCACTGTGCATTGACTGAAAATCTATGAAAATGCATGCGAATGTGAATTGTCTCCCGTCCCCCACCTCCAGCCTTATTGCAGACGCCAGAATGCTGAGTCTTTATAAGACAAGAGTCAGGCTGCACTTAGACTGTCAACAGTTTTGGTCACCATATCTCAGAAACTTAATGCTGTCATTGGAGAGAGTCCGGAGGAGTTTCGCAAAGGCTATTCTGTGAATTAAAGGTTTAACATATGATGAACGTTTTGCAGCTTTGGGTGTGTACTCACTGGAATTTAGAAGAATGTGGCGGGTGGGGGATTTCATCGAAACCTTCCTAATGTTGAAGGGATTAGATTGGGTGAATGTGGAGAGGATGTTTCCTGTGCTAGCCGTCTCCAGAACTACAGGGCATAGCCTCAAAACTCAGGGGTGATCCTTTAAAACAGAGGAACGGAGTATTTCTTTAGCCAGGGCGTGATAAATCCGTGGAACCTTCTACCACAGACTGCAGTGGAGGTTGTCAGTGCGCATACTTACCGGGAAAGTTGATCGTTTCATGATCGGGCGGGGCATCAAAGGCTTCGGGAAGAAGGCAGGTGCATGTGGTTGAGTGGAACAGGGATCAGTGCTGATTGAATGGCGGAGAAGACTCGATGGGCTGAATGGACTAATTCTTCTCCTGTGTCTTATGGTCTTATGGTCTTTTCTGACCCGTCATCAAGAGGAAGGACTAAACCAGGTCTCCCAGCAGTAACCTTATTTCTTCCAGCCCACCCTTGCCCACCACTCACAGGAAGTACAACGCCCGCATCCGGCCTTGACTAATCGACTCCCAGAGAGGCTGCTGAAACCACTCCGGGCTGAGAGCCGCATCACGACGGACCCGGAAGTGATCGAGCCCTCTGTGAATGACAGATGCAGCTCAGTGGTGAGTGTTCAAAAGCCTGATGGGTGCTGGAGAGTTTGCATTGAACTCCGATAAAAAAAAATAATGCCGTCTCCAAGTTTGACACCTACTCCATGCCGTGGATTAATGATTTGCGGGACGTGTTGGGCCATGACAAGTTTATAACCACCGTTAACCTCTGCAAGGGTTATTGCAGACCCCACTGGTAAAGAGCTGTCATGAATACACCACATTCAGTACTACCCTTGGCATCTTCCATTTCACTGTCAAACCGTTCAGATTGAACGGGGCCCCAGCGACCAGCCAACGGCTGGTTGACATTTTGCTGTAGCCTACATGGATGTTGTGATCATCTTTAGCACCATCTGGGAGGACCATAAAGAGCACCATGAGGATGTCCTGAAGAAGATTGCAGCCGTTGGTTTCACACTGAACATTCAGAAGTTCGAGTAGGTCTGCGCTGAGATACAGTACCGGGGCTACCACCTCAGGCGCGGACTACGTCAGCTACTGGTTGGCAAAGATGGAAATAATCAGAAACTCTTCCCGGTGCCAAACGAAGAAGCAGTTCCTGTACTTCCTGTGGTTAATCGGGGAGTATGACTGATTTATCCCTCAGTTTGCTACCTTGGCAGTCCCAGTAACAGAACTGATACTGAAGTTTGCAATGAATCCGGCTCGGTGGACTAAGGAATGAAAGGAAGTTTTTGTGACTATGAAGGAAGCTTTGTGTTCCGAACTGGTACTCATCAGACCAGATTTCATCAAACCATTCACCATCCAAATCGACACCTCTGCAGTGGGGATTGGAGCAGACCTGGCCCAGGGGGAATTGAGAGAAGACAGCGGGTATTGTACCTCATTCGGAACTGCTACCACGGAGACTACGTATTTCACTGTTGAAAATGCAGCACCATAAAATGTGCCTTGGTAAACCTCTGGTACTACAGAGAATTGGTTCTGGAGACCGACTTCAACGTACCCCTCTGGATCCACTCTAAAAAGACCAAATGAATGCATGATGAGATGGTGCTTCGCTCTACAACTGTTTCATTTCAAATTGCGAGATAATGCAGGACACTAAAACGTCATGGCAGACTATCCCTCCCGATTGCCTACCTTGTGCAATCCAGATGACCTGATGTTAGGACGGTTTGATGTGACAGAACAAGTTACAATTCTAATTTTCCCGCTAATTTTACCCGGTTCGTCACTCCTCCTCCTTTTGTTCCTGGTCCAGTTTCCCCAGTGGTCCATAAACTTTGACTTCCCGTTCTGCAGCTCTTAGCAGTTAACCCGAGCAGTAAAACGATAGCTAGCTTGTCTAATCGAAGCCATCGCTTCAGCACGGTAGTGTAGTGGTTACAATACCGACGACGCGGGTTCATTTCCCATCGCTGTCTGAACGCAGGTAGCATGATCTGCCCCGACCACGTGAGTTTTCTCCGGGGGTCTGCTTTCGACCCACAGTACAAAGACGTCCCAGTTAGTTGGTTAATTGGCCATTGTAAATTGTCTTGCGTTAAATCTAGGGGTTATATAACTGAACAATAAGGATTTTTGATAAGGACATTCCAAACACTTACAGTTATTTTCACTCACACTGTTGGGTCGGTTTGTAGACAGCAGAACGACCCCAGAAGACCTAAGGAACGGTACGTGACGTTCTAAAATAACGCCTGGCTTAGGGATAGGGTGGCTATCTACGCCCTTCGCAGACAGAGTTGAAATCTCATGGGCCTTGGTCCAGCGTGTGGATTTAACGGTTGGTGAATAGTTACATTGGAAAGTAAACGACAAAGCACATCGTCGAGAAAACCTCTGTATATATAAAGCGCGGTGAGATCGTAGCCCTCTCATTGTCTCCGAGTCATCAACGTCAAAGGTATAAATCCAACAGAAGAAGCTTGGTCTCTTACTATCTTTTCTTTCGGTTAGTCCTGACGAAGGGTCTCGGCCCGAAACGTCGACATCGCTTCTCCCTATAGATGCTGCCTAGACTGCTGTGTTCTACCAGCATGTTGTGTGTGTTGTTCGTCCGGGTTATCTGCAATGGTAAGACATTGACCCCTGTGATCCTCTGCTGTTCATCCATTGTAGCTAGCATTGTCTGAAATGTTCCGTTAAGCCAATCAAAACTTACAGTGCATTGGAGTTGATGAGGTATGACGGATGTTTATTCAGATATCAGATATTCATAGGATATTTTATTTAGTTATCGCGTAATGTTTGCAGTGACGTGAATACCTTGATCTGATTACAGATCCTTTAGAAAACCCATCGCGTGAAATCTCTTTCTAACAAAATCCTGGCGGTAAACGTAGCAGTGTTACTCCCGAGTTCAAATACCCTCTATCTACTTGGTGAAATAATCCACTATCTCGGATATATTTCAGTACTCTAGGGGTAGAAGAAAATGTACACACAAAATCGGTCTGAAATTTAAACTATCGACTTTCTACATGGCACGTGTCTTAAATTGCGTTTTCTAGTTGATTTATCTGAATTGAACTGGACTCAGATCAAACAATTCTGTCAATGATGCATGTCATTTCTCTCATCCTTGGCGACCAACACGGATTCTTCAACTGTTCCAGACGTTTAAACCCGATAATTGTAATAAAACCAAAACGTCTTCTGTTTCCTTTCAAATTCTAACAACACACATTTACAGTTACTAATTGCAATACTATTCCGTACCTGTATTACTGAATATTTCCTACATTCTTCAGAATTCTCTCCCTTTCTGCACCTTGCTGACTCCGGATCTTGTTGCTGCACCTTGACGAAAAATAGAGGTATTAATGTTCCTGGTTTTGTGATACGGCTCCTACTGTATATGGATTCCATTCCTACCACCCACACCTCAATGGTTCCTATAGTTAATTAAATATCGAAGAAATATATCCTATATACATACTGAAATTATTGTTCTTCGCAGACATCTACAATACCTGAATAACAGTATACTGTTAGGACACCTCTGTCCCCCACCTCCCTCGCTCCTAAGCACAAGCAGCAAAGCTACGACCCTCCCCGCTTACGTCAGCAAAAAACCTTTAGTACCCTCCACCTACCAAAAGCCCCAAGAAAGACTAAGATCTGCGGTACAGCATAAACTAATCGTTCACCCAACAATTTGACATACCGCGGGCACTCTCTCCCGCCAGTACAGGGAAGCGTCGCAGTGAAATGGGAGACATATCAAAGCAATTCACTGTCTTCCAATGTTAATGTCTGCTGCGTCACCTTTTTTCCCCACCAATCGGGATTCGGAACAGGTCTCCCCCACCAAAAAAGAGACAGAGCACGCGCGATTCGCAGAGTACAGAGCCCCAGACGGCTGAACGCTCTTTCCGATGTTCCGTTTTCTCCCGTGATATCCCAGTTGGTGGTGCATAGAGGTGGCTCGTCCACAGGGTCGCGAAGCTACGGGACCACAAAGGCGCGCTCATCTTCTAGGCTGCCTCCTTGTGGTTTCAAAAAGCGACGTGCTATGAGCGCCAGGGAGCTTGTACCACCAGCGTAATAAATCGAAGTTTCAGGGGAACTCCAGGTCAGGGTCTTCGACAGACCACCACTCACCCTGAAATGGAAAAAGGAGAGACATTAAGCTGTTTCGGCAGTTGAGCTCGAAGGAGTCGTTATTAAGCGCCATTGTCGCTCCACCCAACAAGCAGCGAGTTAGCGAGTTCGTCTAACTCAGGCGCCTTCCTGCTCCTTCCAAGGATGTTTAATGTGAGCCTTGACCTTTGTTCACTCAATTAATGCTTCCGTCGCATTCTCAGATATATACTTCTGTAGGGTTGCAGAAACGGAAGATTTATCTTCCCATACTGGTAAATGTTCAGTCAAACGTTTATAAACATGCGGACTATCTGAGTGCGCTGTGATCTCTGAAGTATATCTCCAAGATGGCGAACAACAAAAGGCATTAAAGCAAGTTCTGCTGCTTGTGAACATATTGATTTAGGGAGGTTGATCACAACACATTATTTCTCTTAACTTTCCTCGTCGTCTATGTATATAACAGATCCAGTAAACCGCGCTCAGACCTAAGCCTGTGACCATCAGTCAATAAGTATCCTTAAATAGGAAACTTCCAGTTCTATGACTCTACTTCCGTCTCTTGAACTTAAGATGGGAATTAATGGTCCTTTCATTTGCTGTACCACTATCACCTGACACACATGACGTCCACACCAACAAGTTAAATTGTCAACCGGCAGGACAGCACAGGTAACATTTTCATCTGTAACATTTCAACCCCCTAATGCCAATTTCAATCGGGTTGGTCGAATTCGACTAACAGCTGCATCCTTGATACAACCATCCAGGTGAATTTGTCATGGTTCTGGTTGGCTGTTCCCCTTTATGCTCCTTTCTCCCGGATTATGCCCTAATTTCAATCATTAGATTTCCAGTTTCAGCTAGTTTACACCTGGTTTTCATCAGAAACCGTGAAATAAGTACGATGGCGTCACTATCACAGGTTGCCAGTTTGTTGGTCTATTCTCGTGTGATATTTTGTTCCCTTGTCCGATTAGAACCGTTAGATCTAAGTTCAGCTCTAGCTCAAGATCGTCCCTGTAAATCCCGTCTCCTCGTCAAAATTCCTCCGGTTTGTTGTTCTACATTCACGTCTACGCTAGGATCCCCAACTCAGTCGACGTGCCGGTGTCCTGCACTTGCACTCAATCGTCCCGTGCAACAGAATTGGAGCGTGGTGGGTAAAGAAGATTACTGGATTAAGACCCACAACATGAGTAAAATGATTAACTATCCAAAACATCTCTAGTGACGTTCGGATTTGTATAACTTTTTGTACCAGAGTAAGCATTCGATATAAAACTGCAACTGGCTCCAGTCGGCCATAAGAACATAAGAACATAAGAGATAGGAGCAGGAGTATGCCAATCGGCCCCTCAAGCCTGCTCCGCCATTCAACAAGATCATGGCTGATCCAATCTTAACTCTAGTTTTCACCGAATCCCACAAGGCAACGGTGCCAACCAACAGGGCACCATGCCGCCCATTTTATTTTATTAATCATCCCGCCCAAACCCATGTGATCACCCGGGGGGAAAAAAACCTATTTGCCAATTGAGGAGAAAAAATCTGGAAAATTCCTCTCCGACCCATCCAGGCTATCGAAAACTGGTCCAGGAGATCACATGGCTGATCTAAACCTAGCCTCGTGTCCATTTACCTGCTCGCTCACCGTATCCCCTAATGCCATTTTTATCCAGGAAAATGTCTATCTCCGTCTTGAATTTATTGAGTGTAGTAGCTTCCACAGCTCTCTGGGGCAGTAAATTCCACAGCCCCACAACCCCCTGAGTGAAGAAATTTCTCCTTATCTCAGTCCTGGAACGGCATCCCCTTATTTTAAGATAATGCCCCCTAGTCCTAGTTTTCACCCATCATTGGGAACATTCTCCCCGCATCCACCCGATCAAACCCGTTCACAATCTTATATGTTTCAGTAAGATCGCCTCTCGTTTTTCGGAACTCCAATGAGTAGAGTCCCAATCTACTCAACCTCTCATCATACATCAACCCACCCATCCCCGGAATTAACCTAGTGAACCTTCTCTGCACTGCCTCGAGAGCCAGTATGTCCTTTCTTAAATATGCACGCAGTACTCCAGGTGTGGTCTCACCAATACCCGGTACAACTGCGGTAAGACCTCCCTGTTCTTATACTCCATCCCCCTAGCAATAAAAGCCAGCATTCCATTGGCCTTCTTGACTACCTGCTGCACTTGCATACTAACTTTTTGTGTTTCGTGCACCAGGACCCCCAGATCCCTTTGCACAGATGCACTTTCCAGTTTCTCTCCATTTAGATAATAACGTGCTCTATTACTTTTTCCTGCCAAAGTGCAAGACCTCACACTTGTCAGTATTATAATTCATCTGACAAATGTCTGCCCAATCACTCAGCCTATCTATGTCCCCCTGCAGGGTTTCAATGTCCTCCGCCCTCATTACACTCCCTCCCATCTTTGTGTCATCAGCAAACTTCGATACGTTGCACTTAATCCCTTTCTCCAAATCATTAATATAGATTGTAAAGAGTTGGGGTCCAAACACCGACCCCTGCGGAACATGTTTCTTTTAGAGTAACAAATCGTTTTATTAGTGGCAGCGACCGCAAAGAGAATGAGACAGAGAGGCTTCGGTCTTACTAGAAGGTGTTGCTGCAAGATTAGTTTAAATATCTAACACTGCATTAGTGTTCCGGATTTTATTCCCATAGAACACCTATGTTCACCAGTTCTATGAGTGGGTAGGCATTCTTGTCAAAGCCATTAATGTGGTCTCTGCAATAGCTCGTCAAATAGATTGCGGACCTCAATCCCCTCAGTTCAGTGGGGAAAGTACTTTTGCACGACATCAGCACGTTGTTTATCGGATCACGCTAGTCTCCCAAGACCACTAAACATGCAACCTCATGATTTTGTTATTTTGGGTATATTTCCGGTATATTTTCAGACTGATCTTCTGTAACTGTTGAGGTGGTTCTCGATGTATTCATAATGACCCTCTGGGTCTCTGCTTGCAACAGAAGATCATCTGTATGCAACATGCACAAATTGTTGGCGACACACAGCACCCCAAACAGTACCATGGTAATGAATATTTCGGACCAGAGCCATTTTCAAAACTGGAAATAAAGCGGGAAGATGCTAGACCAATAATGTGAAACGTGGGGGTGGGGGTAAGGAGGAGAGCTATAAGCTGGCAGGAGAAGCCAGGAGGGTAGGAAAGGTAAAGGGCTGGAGGGGAAGTCAACTAACACAAGAAGGTAATTATCTTAGATGAAAGGGAAGAAGGAGCGGCCGAGGTAGAGGTAATAGGCAGGTGAGAAGGGTTAAGAAGCCAGAAGAAGGAACAGAAGAAGTAGTATGGGGAGGGTTACTTTATATATCGAAGAAGATTTGAAGTTCTTTAGAGTACGCATCCCTGGAAGTAACCGCAATGGAGTCTTGACAAGTCTCGACAAATAATACGATGGAATGAATGGCCAGAAGTACCATCGCAATAAAATAATAAGCTGACACATGCATATTCACGAGCGCAATTGCTGAATCTGATCCGTGGTTCTGACAAGTTAACATTTCGGGCCAAGTCCCTTCATCAAAGGCGTGCCCACCATAGGATGAATGAACGTAGGGGATTCTCACTCGCAAACAATGGAGTAATATCCTGGTTCTACTGATCTCTTCAAACGTGAACATCTTCCTATTTAGAGGTAGTGGTACAATCACAAGAATCCATTGACGTCTATTATTTTCCGTTTCACGCGTACCCTTGGACGCACACAACGACAGGTGATGAAGGATAGTCACACATTTCCATTGCCGCTGTCACTGAACCGCGCTGTCCATAGTTAAGCCCGGAATGGGGCCGAAGTATATGGATGCTTGAATGCCATACAAATTTGACAAGAGCCTTGGTAAATAAGTGATCCACCGAAATCAGTCTCCAAAATGAATTTGTTAATGACAGAGAGAAAATACCATGCTTTTTTTTTGACTAATGGAGATGAACTATTGGCCTTTCCTGTATTTACTGCAGGAAACCTGCTACAATTTAAATCATTGATTTAGTAGGATTGACCGTTTAGGAGCTTCTTATTCGATCTCAAAGATTTACAAACCCTGCCACATCGGAAAGGCAACTGAGATGCCGTCATCTGTTTGCTCCTAATTTTAGAATCCTATGGTAGTAGTTGTGAACCATTTTCCCAGTGGAGTTCTCAAAGGATATAAATTGCAACGACTAGAAACGTCAATCAAATAGACTGCTTACAACGTAGCGGAGCCGATAATTGCGAGACAAAATGCTTGAAGCATATTATCGTATCGAGAAAATATTTTATGTCATCATTGCCTTCATTGGCGTTCCTGGTAAGCGAATCTAAGAGCATAGGAATTCCGTGAAAGAGACCGTTATTGTGAGTTTTATTTGCATTTTCAAATGATGGGATTCTCGATCGGCAAACAGCATCAAAAGCCTCGTGCATTGATATCACTTCATTTATTTACACTGTCTGCTTCCCGTAGTGTGAATATTACATTCAGACAGAGGAGTCAAATCAGTCCATTAAACTTATGGTCAAGCTGAAAAAGTAAGTAGTCCCTTTACGGACACTTTTTGCTCTGGTGCCCCGAAGTTCGGGGAAGGTGAGTCATCAGAAGCTGTTAATAAGACGGTTAACATTGTTAAGTTCACATACCGGAAACACAATAGAGAAGGCATGTCACAGGACAATGAAATGAGAATGTATTCACTGCGACAGTGATCCTGTAATGAAATCCTTTTCTTCTGAACAACCGTTTGGCTTTCTTCTTCCCTCTGAAGTTCTTCTCGCTTACCGCCAGTGTCCAGTTCCTTTGGTTACACACTCGGTCCGGGTCGAATATGTAAATGCGGTTTGATCGGTGTTTGACAGGATGTTAGGTATCCTCCCGCTGAGTGCCTATGTTTGACCTTCGCTCGCCGGTTATCAAATCGTTCTGCGCCCATTTTACCTCGAACCGGTCGAATCGTTGATATCAAGAGTCACCTCAAAACTTTATCCATTCTTCTGGTGCAAAGCTTTTGGTTTGTTTTCCTTGACCAAATATATCAACCGTTTTGCTTGTAAGAGTATGTTCTGCAATCCATAACGTCTCACCTCTGTTTCTTCAGTGAACTTGTTGGCGATTACAATCCTATCCCAGAGGAAGTGCGGCTTGTCCACCTGCACCACTCGCTACTTGGTGGCCATGGCAACAGCAGATCTGACGGTCATTATCATTGAGGTAATTTTGTATCGGATCAGCAGACATTATTTCCCAGTGAGTTTCCTGAACATTACTGCCGTGGAGAGCGTTAGAGTTGTCTTGTCTCGTGCAGTCCTGGACTGCTCTGTATGGTTCACAGTCGCTTTCACATTTGATCGTTTTATCGCCATTTGTTGCCACAAGCTGAAAGCAAAATATTGTACCGGGAAAACAGCGACCGAGGTTCTGGCAGCAACTGGCGTGCTGTTCTTCATGAAAAACGTTCCCTTCTATTTCGCACTTGAACCACAAGAGGTCATTAACAATGTGCCGTGGTTCATTGTGATAAAACAAAGTTACTACACGGATCCGGGGTGGAAGGGATTTGATTGGTTTGATACGGTATTAACTCCATTGCTGCCTTTCGCTGTAATTCTGCTGCTCAACGGCCTGACAGTCAGAAACATTTTAGTGGCCAGTCGGGTCCGTAGGGGGCTGAGATGTCAGAGCAAAGGAGAGAGTCGTAGTGACCCCGAGATGGAGAGCAGAAAGAGATCTATGGTTTTACTCTTCACTCTCTCTGGCAGCTTCATCCTCCTGTGGCTGACAAATGTTTCGCAGTTCCTCTATTATCAGATAACAGGAACAGGTGGAGAGTGGAATTATTCAGAATATATATTTTATAAAGTGGGATTTTTGCTGAGAATTTTAAGCTGCTGCACGAACACATTTATTTACGTGGCGACACAGTCCAAATTCAGGGAGCAAATGAAACATTTGGTACTCAGTAAGAAAACCAAGTGTTGATGGGAATGCAGAGGCCTCTACAATATTTTGTGTTTAGTCGTCAATTCCAGAAATCCGTGATATAATCGATAAGACTCGACCTTTGTATAACTAAGCAGTGACCAGCTACTAAATATCGATTCATCGAGAACATCTACATCCAAACCGCTTTCGTTGAAACCAATTACGAGGTTGGTAACCCCTACCGGCAAATGACCACTGTCAACGTTTTCCCACTCTCAATGAACAGTTGAGATTTCCTGATTCAAAGTGCCGGGGGTTCGCGGATTTTTACTTAGCAATCACTGTTACCGATCTACGGAGCTACCACAGCAGTCGACACAAAAGTCCTGTAATTTCAAGATAACAATCGTTAGATTGATCATTTTAATTCTTGATCACTGATGAAAATATTATCGTGTAAGTCCCTGAGCTTTCTCTTGGTGGATGCGACATTGCCGACCGAAGCTGGAGGTGCAGTCTTTCAATGGCATCGATTGCTAGGCTCCTGGTACTCAGATCAGACAAAGACTGTCGTTTCCATAAACCTACATGACCTATCACACCATATTTATAACAGTTACCTCCCTTGAACAATTGAACATCGCAACATTAGAGTTTGGCAAACTGCAAAATAAAGATTCTTTTGTTAATGAGTGCTATAAGTAGCAATGTAACAGATATAAATCACCAAAGGAAATTTTAGGAATACCCTGTTGTTGACAAGATATATAAAGAAAAGTTATCATAAGGGGATCAAACGAACTGCTATCCATTTCGTCACCAGTTCAGCAGGCAAACCGAATACTCCCACTCTTGACGACAGGACGTCAAATGTACTCTCGTAGATTCATGCCATTTGACAGCATAAACGGGACGGCTCAGTGCGTGAAATCCAATCTCATTCTTGCCACATTCTGAACAATGTGCGCTGGCCACGCTCGGTTGTCAATAAGATAAGAATTATGTTGCAACGTACAGTGGTCCCGACCCGTTCCTACAATTCGCAAGTTGGAGTTTGTCAAGGTGAATTTCCTGATGTGGCAACATGTGGTGGTAGTAACCATCCGTTTTTTAAATACTTCATCTGAAATCCATTCGGGAAATACGTGGTTCTCTAATTCAACCCTGTTACTCTTAATCAGATAATTTAACCATAAATTTGCAATGAAATTCGCATAACAGCATTCTGTTGAGTAGTTTCATTAATAATTCTGAAACCACAATCGTTTCATGCTTGCTAAAAGTGAAATTCCTCTCATATTCTCGCTATGTCGGATCAGAATGTATTTAACTTTCCCTCTCCCAGAATTCACCTGAATATTTAGCTCTGCAATTTAGTGGTCCCCAACCATCAGGCCGCGGACTGGTTATGTGCTGCCGGACCGCGTAAACGATATGAAATGATATGAGTCAGCTGCACCTTTCCCCATTCCCTGTCACACCCACTGTTGAAACTGAACGCACGCGAGTTTACTAACCACGCGAGGTCATCAGTCGCCTAAACGCAGTGATATCCTGGCGTCACGGATCACTGGTTGGCCTCGGGTAACCTGGGGAGGACGGCTGGAAGGGCAGTTGCTGATGGCCTGGAGCGCGGACAGATGGGCGCCGCCACTAAACCTGTTTACCACACCGGAAGTTCGTGGGGAACCAGTTGCTAAAATATTCGCAGACGAACTTATTCGGGCTCAGGGTTTCTTAAGTGGCAGAGCAGCTACCTCCCTGGGATCTATTGAAAGCCATCCCTCCAGCCAACTTTTTGTCGGCTGATAGGTCCTACCTACCTACAAGGAGGGCGGGTGCGGGTCCTTAGACACTCCTCCTCGGTCGGTAGGTCGCTTTCTCCGCTCTGCGACCACGGTGACCCCTGCACGGAGATCTCCGGCCCTTACCTTGTCCTCTCACCCCACGCACGACCAGCCGCACCTGGCCATGTCGTCTGGCGGCGGTGGGGCGGGAGGCTGGAGTTCGGGCTCGTGGCCTGTCTAATGAGGCAAGGAAGCCGTCAAAACTGCTTCAACACCTTGAGGCCAAGCACACTGCACTTAATGACAAACCTGTTGAGATTTTCGAGCGGAAAAAAGCGTGAGCAAGCGGGACAGAAGCAAGTGCTGAGTGCCACGAAAACTAAATTGCGGAACATTTATGAAGATCCCCTTCAAGTATCGTTGTCTCCCATCACCACTCGATTGGACCGTCTTGTTGCAGGGAAACAGAGCTCAGTGCTCCCACTGATTCAGCGATATTGGTGTGTTGCAATGATTTTATATGTTTATACGAGGAAAATTTGCGCTGTGTGTTTAATGTCCAAACATTACTTAAAATGTTCCGATGCTATTGACTTATAAGAGGCTTACAATTAACTTATCACTATATTCATGCGAGGAAAATATGCGCTGTGTGTTTAATATTAAATTCGTTAGATAAACCCTTTTAGAAACGAAATTGAGTGTATTAGCCACTTACAAGTGACTCATAGTTGACTTATCACCTATATTCCGGTCGTGATTAACACACCCCTCCCCAAGTCCGCAAGAATATTGTCAATATTAAACCGGTCCGCTGTGCAAAAATGGTTGGTGAACCCTGACTTATGCTACATCATGCATGAGATGCCTGAGATATAAATTTGTAAACACCGCTAGTTCCCTCCAGAACATCCCATTGACAATGTTACGTCGGCCTTAGCTGCCCGGGGAGACTGAATTTCTACGAGGAGATTAAGTTGATTAACAAGATACCGACCTACCTTACAGGTCGTAGCCGGGATTCGATAGACGGAACGATTACCTCTGTGAACGTCATCATATGGCGCTGCAAATCTTGGAGATGTAAAAAGGTATTTTTGTCGCACGGAAATTAAAACATTTTGTCCTATTTTCAGCCCCCTGGGTTTTGTTCATTTGTGAACCGGCCATAACTTCTGTTTCTTGCATCCTATATTATGGAATCGACATAATCGCATTTTTAACAGCGTCAATTAAATTCCGTATCCTTTTGTTTACAATATTGGGTGGCGGGATAGCGCAGAGGTTAACGCATTGCATTACATTACATTACTAGCGATACGGATTCCACCGGAGCTGCTGCCTGTAAGGAGGGTGCAGGCTGTCACCCTCCTGCCATGGCGTGGGTTTACCCGCGTGCTCCGGTATCCTCCCACAGTCGAAAGATGCACCGGTCGTTGGGGGAATTCGTCACTGAAATTACGCCGTGGTTAGGATCGGCTTAAATCGGGATTATTGTGAGCAGCGCAGCTGAAAGGGTCAGGAGAGCAATTTCATGTTCTGTATCGATTACAGACAAAATAAAGTGATCAGACCAACCGACGATTTTATTCCTTCCATTTCTGTCGGGTTATCTACTTAAATGCTGTACGTCCAGTACAAGAATCTTTGATGGTGCGGATTGTAATAAGGACGTCCGGTACGACAGTGACCCATGTCGCCCGATTCTGTTTCGGCATTGCAGCTAATGCAGTCTTTGAAACCCTGATTATTCGCTCAACTGTTCTACTCGATTGGGCCTAAGAAGGGATGTGGACCCATTTTTCAAAGCGTTTCATTAGATCTGGCATCACCTGTGCGGTGAAATGAGGGCTTTGATCTGATTCGAGAATCCACCACAATCTTCGACGGGTAAAAACTCTCTCGAACAAAAATTCTGGCTGTGATGTCAGCAGATTTTTTCGAGTTGAGAAGGCCTCTACCACCTGGTGAAAGTTTCTACTATCAACACATATACACTGTTTGGCCATTTCATTCGGTGCACCTGAACAGGTTCTCGATATTGCAAATATCTGAACTGCCGGACATGTGTCAACAAGAGACTGTACTGTATAAAATCGTGCAGACATGGTCAAGAGGTCCAACGGTTGTTCAAGCCAAACATCAGAATGGGAACGAAATGTGCTGTTCAGAGCTAGAATCGATGTTTTCAGGTGAGGCTGCACTTCGCCGCTGAACCTGTCGGGGTGACCTACGGTATCCACTGTTCCTGGTGCGGCTCCTGTACATCGGCTGGACCCGACGAAAACTGGGGCACCGCTTAGCGGGTCGGATTCATTCTGTCCGCCACAACAAGCCGGACTTCCCGGTTTCAATGTCACTGCCACTATGTGGCGCACTAAACGTGGAGAAGCAACACTTCATGTTCTGCCTGGGGAGTCTTCAATTTTACGGCATATATGATATTTTTGTTTTCTTAATTTCGATCTCTGCCGCTTCAGACTTTGTCCCTATTCCGCACTCGCCCCACGCCTGGTCTGCCGCTTCAGACAATAGACAATAGACAGTAGGTGCAGGAGTAGGCCATTCGGTTCTTCTAGCGAGTACCGCCTTTCACTGTGAGCATGGCTGATCATACACAATCAATAACCCGTTCCTGCCCTCTCCCCATATCCCTACACCCCGCTATCTGTAAGAGCTCTATCTAACTCTCTCTGGAATGCATCCAGAGACTTGGCCTCCACTGCCTTCTGGGGCAGAGCATTCCACATATCCTCCACTCTCTGGGTGAAAAAGTTTTTCCGCATTTCTGTTCTAAATGGCCTACCCCTTATTCTTAAACTGTGGCCTCTAGTTCTGGACTCACCCATCATCGGGAACATGCTTACTGCCTCTAGTGTGTCCAATCTCATAATAATCTTACATGTTTCAATCAGATCCCCTCTCATCCTTCTAAATTCCAGTGTATACAAGCCCAGTCACTCCAATCTTTCAACATATGACAGTCCTGCCATTCCAGGGATTAACCTTGTGAACCTACGCTGCACTCCCTCAATAGCAAGAATGTCCTTCCTCAAATTTGGAGACCAAAACTGCACACAGTACTCCAGGTGGGGTCTCACCGGAGTCCTGTACAGCTGCAGAAGGACCTCTTTACTCCTATACTCAATTCCTCTTGTTATAAAGGCCAGCATGCCATTAGCTTTCTTCACTGCCTGCTGTAGCTGCATGCTTGCTTTCATTGACTGATGTATAAGAACACCTAGATCTCGTTGTACTTCCCCTTTTCCTAACTTGACTCCATTTAGATAGACTTTTTCCCTATTCCGCACTCGCCCCACGCCTGATTTGCTGATACTCTGCAGCATGTTGCCGCTGTAGCTGTGGATGAAAAACAGAAACAAACTGACCGCTGTGTCAATGCCCTCAAAAATCTTACTAACCACTGTCAGATCTCCTCTCGGTGTCCAGAAAAAAACACATTTGTCTAGCTGCTCCTATTTTAACACTTTTAACACACACCCTCTAATTCATCAGCGTACTAGTAAACCGCTTCTGCATTCTCTACAAATTGCCGACACCTTTAGTATGATAACCATATAACCATATAACAATTACAGCACGGAAACAGGGAGTCTCGGCCCTTCTCGTCCGTGCGGAACCCTTTCTCTCACCTAGTCCCACCTACCTGTACTCAAACCATAACGCTCCATTCCTTTCCTGTCCATATACCTATCCAATTTTACATTAAAAGACAAAATCGAACCTGCCTCTAGCACTGTACACAATACTCCAAATTTGGCCTTACCAATGCCTTATACAATTTTAATATTACATCCCAACTCCTATACTCAATGCTCTGATTTATAAAGGCCAGCATACCAAAAGCTTTCTTCGCCACCCTATCAACATGAGATTCCACCTTCGGGGAACTATGCACCATTATTCCTAGATCATTATGTTCTACTGCATTCTTCGTTTTCAATCTTTTTATTAAAATCAGCATGGTAAGATTGATACATAATTATTGGGATTACAAAATTACAGAATTAAAATGACCATAAAAGGATACATAAGCAGTAAGTACAGTATAGTTAAGTCCTCCCAAATCATACATGATACAAATATAATACGAACAAGAAAAAAACTAGGTATATCAATATTTAAAAGCAACAGAAAAAGAACAAAAAGAGAAAAAGAAAAAAATTACCGCCCAAAAAAACAAGAACTAATCTAACAAACTAACCACTAATTAACAGAAGAAAAGAAAAAAAAAATACATGGGCTGTGTATAGTATCTAAGAAAAGACAAACAGTCATCAGTGTCACCAACTCCGAACCTCTCTACATATATAAAATTAGAACCAGAAAAAAAAAATAGGATTGGAACAGAGACAAATTACATGATGTGAAAATATTGAATAAATGGCCTCCATGACTTTTCAAATTTAATAGAAGGTTCATATATGACACTTCTAATTTTATTTCCTAATTTAAACATAACATAGTTTGACAAAATCGTTGATGTATGGTAGGGGGACTAACTTCTTTCCAATTCAAGAAAATAGATCTTTTAGCCGTTAATGTAAGAAATGCAATCATTCCACAAGCAGAAGGAGATAAATGAATTGACTCCATCGTTGGTAAATCAAAGACTGCAGTAATGGGATGAGTTTGTAAATCAACATTCAATACCGGTGAAATAAGATCAAAAATGTCTTTCCAACATTTTTTCTTTCTTTTTTGTAATTTATTTTTTATTGAAGTTCATCATCAAACAAACATTTTCATAAGATGTATTTTAGTCATTGTACATATATATCATATAATCATATATATCACAAATCTACACAAAGTATTTATCTGAGGTATACACTTACACAAAATAGTAGAAAGAAAAAACAAGCAAAAGGAAAGAACTATGTACAAGTAGGGAGCAATCTTTTTTTTTACAACAGATTCAATGATTTGTGAGAATAAAATCAGGCCTATGAGGCATTATGTAGTTAAACCATTTTTCCCAGTACGAATCAAATTGTTCCAGTTTATGATTAACAGATGCTGTTATCTTCTCCATTTTGTAAATGCCCTTTGTAATTTCCATCCATGTATTTAATGTTAGGCTCTCCTGTGATTAATAGAAATGAATTTTACTTTGTCCTTCACCATCTGTATTTATCTGTCAATGCATAATTGAAATTAAAATAACACTTAAGCGATCTACTCCCTGAACAAATAAGAACCAAGAAACACAAATAATAACAAAAATGGCAACGAATGTGTGATTCCAAGGCTGAGGTCTCTAGTAGATGACCCTGCGTTGAGCTAGAGGAAATGTCTAGCTGTGGGGGATAACCAATCCTACTTGTGAGTTGAGGGGCCACATTGTAGTATTCATAAAAGTCAGTGAACAAATCCATTACACAGAAAAGATTTCCCTGTGTATTCCTCCTATATAATATATAAATATATACAAACATTTGTGTATATATATATATATATATATATATATATATATATATATATATATATGCGCGCACACACACATATATACATATATTTATTGCATTCATATACATATTTGCGCTCGCGCACACACACACACACACACACACACACACACATATATATATATATATATATTCTCGTTTTGGTGGGGAAAAAGGAGTAAATGAGCAAATAAAGAATAACAGCTAAGTAATATAAAATACACATTATAATAAGTATTTATCGATATAGGTATATCATCGTTTACTTTTGCTTCCGTTTAGCTGCTCAACATTTTTAAAGTTAGCCAAACCTTATGGCTCTTCTGGAGGGGGTGAGGACTGTCTTTGGGAAACTCCCGGTCTCTTCCTGATATATTTCTCTCGGTCTCTTCCCGTCTTCTGCCTTCTCGATTCTCGCACTATTTCCCAAGCGAAGCGGGATAATTCCCCAGCCAGGTTTTCCCTCGTTTTGGGCATAGACGTTCATGTCTGTAGTCGCCTCTTCCACTGTCAGGTAGAACCGCGCTTCGTCGTCATAAAACACTCGAAGTTCAGCAGGGTACCGAGTTTGAAATCGAATCTTTTTTTGCTTCAGTGCTCGTTTAACTTCAGAGTATTCTTTGCGTTTCTGCAGGACCGCGGGGAGGGGGGGTGGTAATCGTGGTCGAAATATATTAATTTATCGTCTAAAACACTCTATTCTTACCACAGGCGCTTCGTAGAGTCTCCTTCTCGGTGCTGTACCGAAAGAATTTAATTATTATTGAGAGTGGCTTTCTATCCCGGGTAGGTTTCTGGACGAACGCACGATGGGCGCTTTTGACTTCCAGCTCCATAACCGAGGGAAGATCCAACGCGCCCCGAGGTAACTTTCCGACAAACTCCGTCACAGACGAGCCCTCCGCTCCTTCGGCAACGTTGTAGATTCTGATGTTTTTTTTCCGCCGTGATCCTCCCTGCAGGTCAAGCAGTTTACCTTCTTGGTGATTTAATATTTTTTATTGTCTTACTCAGTGTCCGTTCCACGTTTTGAACGCGATCGTCCACCTTCTCAATTCGAGTCTCTGCCACCGCTATTTTTTTGATTGACGCTGGCGAGCTCTGACTTAATATCAAGGAGCTGCTGCTCTATTTCTTTCCGGAACTCCCTTGTCTCTATTAGGATTTCGATCATATTTGCCGCTTCGCCTGAACGAGGCCCAGCGTCCGCCTCGGTCGCACGCGGTCGGGTAGGAGAGCCGCTCGCTGCAATATCTCGGCAGTAGTGTCGCTTTTTTTATTTCCATTTCTTTTCCCCGTTCTTGCCCTCTTTTCAGTACAAATATTTTTTGAATAATACTGTATTTGATGTGTTAACGGGGCTTAATACGTGTTTTTACGGAGGAGCTAGAGACTTAAGCTGCCATTCTCGACGATGAAGTCACGGGAAACCCTCCAATATTTTTTCAAAGACGGACATGACCAAAACACATGAGTTAGAGAAGCCATCTCAGAATGACACCTATCATATACAGGATTTATGTGGGAATAAATACGTGCTGATTTATCATTGGACCTATGAGCCCTATGAACAACTTTAAACTGTGTCAGTAAATGTTTAAAACATATGGAGGATGAATTAACTGGTTGAAGAATTTTATCCTCATTCTCAATAGTTCAAAGTTCTTTTTTACCAATCATTCTTAATTTTATAAAAGGCCTGTGAACTTATTTTCATAATTGTATTGTAAACATTTGATATTACACCTTTCTGAAAAGGATTTAGTTCCAACAATTTCTCCAAAATACTCATAGAATGCAGACTTGGAAAGGTAGGAGGCACAGTGTTTAGAAAGTTCCTAATCTGTAAATATCTTAAAAAAAAGATCTGGACAAATTATATTTATTAGATAATTGCTCAAAAGATATGAAACAGTTATCCAAAAATAAATCAGAAAATTGTAGTATACCTTTAGTCTTCCAAGCTAAATAATCTTGGTTTATAATAGACGGATGAAAAAAAGAAATTGGATACGATAGGAATTGCTAAATCAAATTTCCGAAATTGTAACCATATACGTAGAGTGTGTTTCACTATCGGATTGTCAATTCGTTTGTGCAATTTAGAAAGAGCAAAGGGAAGAGAAGTCCCTAAGATAGAACCCAATGAAAATCCTTGTACAGATTTAGTTTCCAAATGTTTCCAAATTGAGGGCTAGGAGATTAATCCAAATCCCTTAACCAACATTTCAAGTATCGAATATTAATTGCCCAGTAATAAAATCTAAAATTTGGAAATGCCAATCCACCTTCCTTTTTTGAATTCAGTAAATATATTTTACCTAACCTATGATTTTTATTCTGCCATATATATGAAGAAATTTTTGAATCAACATTGTCAAGAAAGGATTTCGGAATATAAATTGCTACCGCTTAAAATATATATAAAAACTAAGGTAAAATAATCATCTTAATAGCATTAATCCGACCAATCAATGATAGACAATGGTGACCATTTAGTAAACAAACATTTAATCTGATCAGTTAAGAGTAAATAATTAACCTGAAATAAATCCTTTTTTCGTAATTTTAGTCCCCAAGTATATAAAATAATCATTAACTAATTTAAAAGGTACTTTTTCGTAAATTGTTTTACCTGTTTACCACCCTGTTTAGGGGAACAATTCACTCTTATTAAGATCTAATTTATACCCGGAAAAATCACTAAACTGAGCCAACAATGATATAACAGCAGGAATGGATTTCTCAGGATCGGAAATGTATAATAACAAGTCATCTGCATATGATGATAACTTAAGTATATCCATCATGCGAGTAATGCCAAAAATGTTAGCAGATTCTCTAATAGCAATTGCCAAAGGTTCCTGGGCAATATCAAATAATAATGGACTAAGAGGACAACTTTGCCTGGTACCCCGAAATAAACGAAAAAGTGAGATATTTGATTGTTAGTAAAAACCGAGGCTACTGGAGTAAGATATATCAATTTAATCCAGGATATAAATGTCGGACTAAAGTTAAACTTCTCAAGCACAGTAAATAAAGATGGCCATTCAACTCTATCAAATGTTTTCTCCGCATCTAATGAAATGACACATTCTGAAGTGCTACGTGAAGGGGTTTAAACAATATTCATTGATCACCTAATATTGAAAAAAGTAATAGCGATTTTTAATAAAACCATTTTGATCCTCCGAGATAATTTGAGGTAATACTTTCTCCAGCCTGGTCCCCAGTAACCAGGAAAAAATCTTGTAATCTACATTCAATAGGGATATTGATCTTTAGGATGCACAGTCAGTGAGGTATTTATCTTTTTCAATATTAAAGAAATGGAAGCTCTAGAACTGATTGTGATAGTTTACCTAATCTAATTGCTTCTTCGAAAACCCCACATAACCAAGGAGAAAGAGTAAAGGAAAAAAACTTGAAAAACTCTACTGTACACCCATCTGGACCTAGTGCTTTTCCGGAGTTCATTGATGAAATAACACCTTTAATTTCTGCATCCGTAATAGGAGTTTCTGATATTAAACGTTCTTCAGATGATAATTTTGGAAAATTCAGTTTCCCTAAAATATAATGCATGGTATTAAGATCATGAGGGAATAAAGAGTGATACAGAGAAGAATAAAAATCTTGAAAAGATTTGTTTATCTCATCATGATTAACTGTCAATTCACCATTCTGTTTACGGATCTTAATATTTTGACGTTTAACCGAAGTTTTCTTCAATTGGTTAGCTAACACTTTGCCCGATTTATCACTATGTATGCAAAATTCACATCTGGTTTTCATTAACTGATTTTCAATCGAAGATGTGAGTAATAAACTGTGTTCCATTTAAAGCTCAACTCTTTGTTTCTAAAACTCCTTACCATGAGCGATCGAATATTTCTGATCAATTTCTTTAATCGTATCAACTAACAAAAGAGCTTCATTCTTAATACGTTTTCTCAAGCCAACAGAATAGGAGATAATGTGTCCACGGATACATGCTTTAATAGTGTCCCAAAGTGTTCCGCAGGAAATTTCATTCGTGGAGTTAGTTGAAAAGAAGAAATCAATCTGTTCCTTCATAAATTTAATCAAATCCGGATCTTGCAGTAACGTAGAATCAAAATGCCAATTCTTAACACTAGGAGCTGTGTCCATCAATTTAATAGAAAATTTTACTGGAGCATGATCAGAGATGGCTATAATGTCATAATTACAACCAATTACAGATGGAATGAGACGAGACAATGAAAAAGTACTCAATTCTCGAGTGATAATGATAAACATGTGAGAAAAATGAAACCTCTTAGGATGTAGAAATCTCCAAATATCGAAAATTCCGAAGTCAGTCAAAAAAGAATTGGTATAAGTGGCCGACTTATTTGGTAACGCCTGAATGAATATAGATATATCCAGCAAAGGATTTAAACGACAATTAAAGTCACCACCTATTATTAACATATATTCATTTATATTAGTTAGCGAAGTAAATAAAGACTTAAAAAATTCAAGATAATCCACATTTGGAGCATGCACATTTACCATAGCAACCTTATTATTAAAAGGTAACCCAGTAATTAACAAAAATCTACCATTCGGATCAGAAATCATATCATGTTGAACAAACCTTATTGAATTTTTTGAAGAAGTTACGAGGAATGTTGACGAGGGTAAGGCAGTGGATGTAGTCTATATGGACTTCAGCAAAGCCTTTGACAAAGTTCGACATGGAAGGTTAGTTAAGAAGGTTCAGTCGTTAGGTATTAATGCTGGAGTAATAAAATGGATTCAACAGTGGCTAGATGGGAGATGCCAGAGAGTAGTGGTGGATAATTGTTTATCGGGATGGAGGCCGGTGACTAGCGGGGTGCCTCAGGGATCTGTTTTGGGCCCAATGTTGTTTGTAATATACATAAATGATCTGGATGATGGGGTGGTAAATTGGATTAGTAAGTATGCCGATGACACTAAGGTAGGAGGTGTTGTGGATAATGAGGTGGATTTTCAAAGCTTGCAGGGAGATTTATGCCGGTTAGAAGAATGGGCTGAACGTTGGCAGATGGAGTTTAATGCTGAGAAGTGTGAGGTTCTACATTTTGGCAGGAATAATCCAAATAGAACATACAGAGTAAATGGTAGGGCATTGAGGAATGCAGAGGAACAGAGAAATCTAGGAATAACTGTGCATAGTTCCCTGAAAGTGGAGTCTCATGTAGATAGGGTGGTGAAGAGAGCTTTTGGAACGCTGGCCTTTATAAATCAAAGCATTGAGTACAGAAGTTGGGATGTAATGCTAAAGTTGTACAAGGCATTGGTAAGGCCAAATTTGGAATATTGTATGCAGTTCTGGTCACCAAATTGTAGGAAAGATATCAATAAATTAGAGAGAGTGCAGAGACGATTTACTACAGGATTTACCTGGGTTGCAGCAATTAAGTTACAGAGAAAGGTTGAACAAGTTAGGTCTCTATTCATTGGAGCGTAGAAGGTTGAGGGGGGATTTGATCGAGGTATTTAAAATTTTGAGAGGGATAGATAGAGTTGACGTGAACAGGCTGTTTCCATTGAGAGTAGGGGAGATTCAAACTAGAGGACATGATTTGAGAGTTAGGGGGCAGAAGTTTAAGGGAAACACAAGGGGGTATTTCTTTACTCAAAGAGTGATAGCTGTTTGCAATGAGCTTCCTGTAGAAGTAGTAGAGGCCAGTTCAGTTATGTCATTTAAGGTAAAATTGGATAGGTATATGGACAGGAAAGGAGTGGAGGGTTATGGGCTGAGTGCGGGTAGGTGGGACTAGGTGAGATTAAGGGTTCGGCACGGACTAGGAGGGCCAAGATGGCCTGTTTCCGTGCTGTGATTGTTGTTGTTGTTATTATTATTATTATTATTATTATTATTATTATTATTATTATTATTATTATTATTATTATTATTATTATTATTATTATTATTATTATTATTATTATTATTATTATTATTATATGTAATCGGGGAGTCAATAAAAATTGAAACTCCTTTCACTTCAGCATTCGAATTCGAATGGTACTGTTGATCCTACCAAATCCTAAAAAATGTTGATTATCCTCTTTCCTCACATGAGTTTCTGGTGCAAAAATAATATGCGTGTTCAGTCTTTGGAATACTTCAAAAATCTTCTTCCATTTAATCGGATGGCTTGAACTGTTAGTATTCCAAGAGACAAAATTAGTGGTCTGTGCCATATTTCTAAAATCAACCCTTTGGTATATAAAGAGTTAACCAAAGTATGAACTCACACACCCGGAAAAATACAGGGAGGAACCCGAAATGACGACACAGTGGACATTTTGGTAGTTTAAAATCAGCCCACATAAAAAAACTGGAAAAACTAATAAAAAGAAAAATAGAAAAGACCCCCCCCCCCCGCCCGCCCATCACCCACGACAAAACCCACCTGAGCCTAAAGGAGGCCAGAAAAAGGAAGAATAACACTAAATCTACCTCTTTGTCTCCAGAAGGCGACTCCAAAAATCTAAAGGAGAAAAAAAAGATCCACCCAAAATCCGAATAAATAATTAATCACTATGCTGAAACAAACTTCTTGATATAGCTGCTAGTAAAAAGAAAACGAAAAGAATATGAATACTGGTACCTATTATAAATCGGGAGAAAACCCAAACAAATAAAAATTAGGTTGTAACAAAAAAGGCGTTCTGGGAAGAAGAAGGCAAAAAGAAACATGGCAAGATACAAATGAAAACTAGGAGTATTTTAGAAAAAGGAGTACCGCCATCTTCGTTAACCAAAAAGTGAAAAAGAAACAAGATATATATCTAAAACGTTAAAATATTCACCGTCAAACGACTAATAGTAATGTCCAAAAAACATAAAGTACAATGGTTAAAGTAAGTAAGTTGGAAAGATTAGTATCATAGCAAAGAAAAACATTAATTGGTGCATAAAATGTAAAATAAACCTACACTAGCAACCAGAAACAAAATCTGTTTTTAAAGCAAAATTTGTCTTATAACGATCAAAGTTCATGAAATGATTATGAACTATAAAAGAATAAAAGCGGACATAACCAGTACTGTGAAAACCATACATTTACCGGAGGCGAGATTCCGAAGCAGTAGGATATTTGTCGTCCAGAAAACTTCAAACTTCAGATGTTAAGAGAAAAACAGCCCGTGGTGCATTCGGAGGCGAGATTCTAAGTTTCGCAGGGTATAAAAGCGCTGGTTTAAGCTTTTTCCAGTAACATTCGGACATCAGAGGTTTAAAAGCGAGCCGCGCCTTCATCACTTCTCGGCTGAAATCCTCCAGAAAACGGAATTGGAAATACTTCGAGGGGTCCCCTTGTTCGCTGCCTTCAGGGAGACCAAGTAACCGTAAGTTCTGTCTTCTCGGTCGATTTTCAAACTCGATGCTCTTGGCTTTAAGCATTTCCAACTGCTTAATTGCCGAAGATACTTTCTGTTCCAAATTCTCGATTTTCAAGTCTGTCTCCGACTGTCCTCTTGCAGATTTGCGATTAAAGTTTGATGCTGTTTAACTTCACGACCAGTCGTATCCAGAGAATCCTTGGAGGCCTTTAAATGTTCTTTGAAAGTTTGTCGTTGGTCTTCAATTTTTTCATTTAAAAGCTCCAATAACGTTTCGTAAGTCAGTTCAGTACCCTTCGGTTCAGTTTTTCTTTTCTTTCCTTTGCCGTTAGAATCTTTTCCAGTGTCTCGCCCTTTAGAACATAGAACCATTTCTGTACTCATTTCTTCAAAATTCACAGTGCACACTCAAAGATAAATCCAAAAAAGTAATAAGAATCCTCTGGTGTATGTAAATAATAGGTTAAATAAGGGTGATCATAGGTTAAAAAAGTAAAGGTTATGGAGCGTATCGAAAACAGTATTCACTCCATGAGCATCTCCTGGTGACCTCTACTGCATTCTTCAATGCCCTGCCGTTTACCATGTATGTCCCATTTTGATTATTCCTACAAAATGTAGCACCTCACACTTATCAGCATTAAACTCCATCTGCCATCTTTCAGCCCACTTTCCTAACTGGCCTAAATCTCTCTGTAAGCTTTGAAAATCTACTTCATTATCCACAATGCCACCCACCTGAGTATCATCTGCATACTTACTAAACCAATTTACCACCACATCATCTAGATCATTAATGTATATGGCAAACAACGTTGGACCCAGTGCAGATCCCTGAGGCACACCACTAGTCACCGGCCTCCAACCTGACAAACAGTTATTCACCACTACTCTTTGTCATCTCCCATCCAGCCACTGTTGAATCCAGTTTACTACTTCAATATTAACACCTAAGTATTGAACCTTCCTAACTAACCTTCGGTGTGGAACCTTGTCAAAGACCTTACTGAAGTCCATGTAGACCACAGCCACTGCTTTACCCTCGTCAACTTTTTTAGTAACCTCTTCAAAAAATTTAATAAGATTTGTCAAACATGATCTCCCACGCACATCCAGATAATTATATATATCATCTTTAATTTACCCACCACTGACTTCAAACGTACAAGCCTATAATTGCTAGGTTTATTCTTAGAAGCTATTTAAACAAAGGAAATGGAACCACATGAGCAATAGGCCAATCCTCCGGCACCATCCCCGTTTCTAATGTCATTTGAAATATTTCTGTCAGAGCCCCTGCAATTTATACACAAACTTCCCTCAAGGTCCTAGGGAATGGCCTGTGAGGATCCGGAAATTTATCCAATTTTATATTCCTTAAAAGCGCCAGCACTTCCTCCATTTTAATCGTCATAATTTCCATAACTTATCTACCTGTTTAGCTTACCTTACATAATTCAATATGCATCTCCTTAGTGAATACCTTAGAAAAGAAAATTGTTCAAAATCTCCCCCATCTCTTTCGGCTCCACACATAGCTGTCCACTCTGATTCTCTAGAGGACAAATTTTATCCCTCATTATCCTTTTGCTATTAATATAACTGCAGAAACCCTTTGGATTTATTTCCATCTTACCTGTCAAAGCAACCCCGTATCTTCTTTTAGCTTTTCTAATTTCTTCTTGAGATTCTTTTTAAATTCTTTATATTCCTCGAGCACCTCATTTACTCCATGCTGCCTATATTTATTGTAGATCTCTCTCCTTCCGAACCCAGTTCCAATATCCTTGAAAACCATGACTCTCTCATTTAGTGATAAGCCAACTAAAACTCAATGCCAGACTCAGCATGCGTCCTTACGGCATTTTAGAACATAGTAACGTTCACGCTGTTGAACACATATCATTCACAGTATTAACAAATGTAAGTCTCACCCATAAGACAATAAGACCACAAGAGAATAGAGCGGATTTATGCCATTTGACGCATCTAATCAGCTCGGCCATTTCATCATAACTCGTCGATTTTGCTCTGAGCCCCAATCTCATGCTGCCACCCCGCATTCTTCATGCCCTAACCAATGAAGGATCTATGAACCTCTGTTTTCAATATACGTAATGACTTGGCCTTTACGGCTGCGTTTTGGGGATCTAACGCTGCTCTGTCGTTTTTTTTTTATTTTATTATCCATCTTTCTGTTTTACAGTGGATAACTGCGAAGATAAGTATCTCGAGTCACATGTGTAGAAGTTCTTTGAAAATAAACGGAGTCGTTTAAACTTTTTGAACCACCAACTTTCCGATGCTGTTTACCAACTGCCATACCTCTGCCGATTCTGCTAATCTATATCTTCTTAACCTCTAGCTTCCTTTAAAACTTCCACCCCCTCCACCTATCTTCGTGTCGTCTGCTAACGTTACGACAAAGCATCAATTCCGTCATCTATGACTTTGACATATTACTTTAAAAGGATCGATCCCAACACAGATCCCTATGGAACAATGCTAGTCTTTGCCAGCCAACTCGAAACGATTTTTCTTATTGCCACTCTTTACCTTCTGCCAACCAGTCACTGCTTTAGCCATGCTGGAATCTTTCTTGTAAAGCCTCGTGTGCGGCACCTTGTCAAAGGCCTTCTGAATTTCCAAGTACACAACATGAACCCATTCTCCTTTATATATCCTGCTTGTTATTTCTTCAAGGAATTCTAACAGATTTGTCAAATAAGTTTTTCCCTTGAGGAAACCATGGTGACTATTGCACATTTTATCATGTACTTCCAAATATCCCGAAATCTCATGATCAGCATTCGATTCAATATTTTGCCAACAGCTAAGGTCACGATGAGTGCCCTATAATTTCCTTTCTTCATGCTCTCTCCTTTTCTGAAGAGAGGAGTCACATTTGCAATTTTTCAGCTTTCCGGAGGCATTCAAAAGTCCAGTGATTGTTGAAATATCATTAATAATGCCTTCCACAATCTCTTCAGCCATCTCCGCAGAAACCTGAAATGTATACCATCTGGTCCTGGTGACTTAACTACTTCAGAACTGTCAGTTTTTCAAGCACCTTCTCCCTAGCTGTAGTAACTTCACACACCTATGGATTATCGACACTTGTAATACCCGCCATACTATTAGTGTATTCTGAAGTGATGCAAACTACTTATTTAGTTCGTCGAGCATTCCTTTGTCATCTAATGCTACCTCTCTCTGTCATCGGTGACAAATATCGTTCACCATAAACAGTGCTCAACATAGCACGAAATTACCCGAAATCCTAAGCGGGTAATGGAAGGGCTGTGTTTTCGCTTCTCTGTCTCCGCGTCGGCAGGTCTCCCCGCACAGCTGAGAGCTAATGAGTGTTCTTCTCGTCCTTAGCACGCACCTGATGCTGCGAACAATGTGCTGAATAACAAGACAAACGTGATCACAGGGCCGATCCTAAAACGGCGATGCTCAATGACAGTTCATGATACAGATACCTTCATAATCACTTCGTGCTTGAAAAACCAAAACAAGTTGTGAAGCTTATTCTGCGCACTCTGCAACAATTACGATCAAATGTTCTTCAACGTGCTCAGTGCCGTCACCATGCCCAATACAACAGATTCCACACTTCTTTATACTCTAGATAAGCCTACAATGATGATTTGCTGGATTACATACTCGGCTGCCCTGTTGGTCGACACTGCGACTCTGCAAACACCCATTTTTAGGCTGTCATGAGGATTATCATCGGTCTCATTTATTTATACCCTCCAGGTAGCTACGGTAGTGTCTAGTACTGTAAATGACAATCTGATATCGTTAATCTGAGGTTCCAACATCTAGCTGGTTATTACCAATCTTCAATGTGTCGTCCCTATATAGAAACATACAAAATCTACAATACAATACAGACCCTTCGGCCCACCAAGTTATGCGTAATATGTCCTTACCTTAGAAATTACTAGGCCTACACATAGCCTTCTATTTTTCTAAGTTCGATGTACCTATCCAAGAGTCTCTTAAAAGACCCTGTCGTGTCCGCCTCCGCCACCGTTACCGGCAGCCCATTCCACGCACTCACCACACTCTGAGCGAAAAACGAACCCCTGACATTTCCCCCGTACCTACTCCCCAGCACCTTAAACCTGTGTCCTCTTGTGGCAACCATTTCAGCTCTGGGAAAAAGCCTCTGACTATCCACATGATCAATGCCTCTCATCATCTTATACACCTCTATCAGGTCACTTAACTTCCTCCATCGCTCCAAGGAGAAAAGGTAGAGTTTACTCAACCTATTCTCATAAGGCATGCTCCCCAAAACAGGCAAGATCCTTGGAAATCTCCTCTGCCCTCTTTATATGGCTTCCACATCCTTCCTGTAGTGGGACGACAGAAATAAGAACCGAAATCAGTGGGATCTGACCAGGGTTCTATATAGCTTACACATCACCTCTCGGCTCCTAAATTCAGTCCCACGATTGAGGAAGGCCAATAAACTGTATGCCTTCTTAATCACAGAGTTAACCTGCGCAGCTGCTTTATGCGCCCTATGGACTCCAACCCCAAGGTCCCACTGATCCTCCACACTGCCAGGAGTCTTACCATTACGCTATATTCTGCCATTAGATTTAGCCTACCAAAATGAAGCATTTCACACTTATCTGAGTTGAACTCCATCTGCCATTTCTCAGCCCAGTTTTGCATTCTATCAATGTCCCGCTTTAAATTCTGACAGCCCTCCACACTCTCCAGAAAACCTCCAACCTTTGTGTCAGCAGCAAACTTACTAACGCATCCCTCCACTTCCTCATCCAGGTCATTTATAAAAATCATGAAGAGTAAAGGTCCCAGAACAGATCCCTGAGGCACCCCACTCATGCAGAATATGACCTGCTTACAAACACTCTTTGCCTTCTGCGGCCCAGCCAGTTCTGGACCCACAAAGCAAGGTCCCCTTGGATCCCATGCCTCCTTACTTTCTCAATAAGCCTTCCATGGGGTACCTTATCAAATGCCTTGCTGAAATACATATACACTACATCTACTGCACTTCCTTCATCAATGTGTTTAATCTCATCCTCAAAAATTTCAATTAGTCTCGTAAGACAGGACCTGCTCTTGACAAAGCCAGACTAAGTATTCCTAATCATATTATGCCTCTCGAAATGTTAATAAATCCTGCCTCTCGGGATCTCCTCCATCAACTTTCCAACCACTGAGGTAAGACTCACTGGTCTATCGTTTCCTGGTCTATCTCGACTCCCTTTCGTGAATAAAGGAACAGCATCCGCAACCCTCCAATCATCGGAAACTCTCGCGTCCCTATTGATGATGCAAAGATCATCGCCAGAGGCTCAGCAATCTCCTCCATCACCTCCCACAGTAGCACAATAGCACAGTAGCAATCCCGTCCGGTCCCAGCGACCTATCGAACTGATGCTTTCCAAAAGCTCCAGAACATTCTATTTCTTAATATCTACATGCTCAAGCTTTTCAGTCTGCTGCAGGTCGTCACTACAATCACCAAGATCCTTTTCCATATTGAATACTGAAGTAAAGTACAGTATTCGGTAAGTAATTCCGCTGATTCCTCCGGTTCCGTGCTCACTTTCCCACTGTCAGATTTGATAGGTCCTATTCTTTCACGTCTTATCCTCTTGTTCTTCACATACGTAGAATGCCTTGGGGTTTTCCTTCATCCTACCTTCCAAAGCCTTCTCATGGCCCGTTCTGGCTCTCCTAATTTCCTTCTTAAGCTCCTTCCTGTTAGCCTTATAATCTTCTAGATCTCTAACATTACCTACCTCTCTGAACCTTTTGTAAGCTTTCTTTTTCTTCTTGTCTAGATTTATTACAGCCTTTGCAAAACACCCTTCCTGTACCCTACCATAACCTCCCTGTCTCATTGGAACGTACTTGTGCAGAACTCCACACAAATGTCTCCTGACCATTTGCCACATTTCTTCCATACTTTTCCCTGAGAACACCTTCTCCAATTTAAGCTTCCAATTTCATGCCTGATAGCCTCATAATACCCTTTGTTCCAATTAAACGCTTTCCTTACTTGTCTGTTGCTGTCGCTCTCCAATGATACTGTAAAGGAGATAGAATTATAATCACTATCTCCAAAATCCTCTCCCACTGAGAGATCTGACACCTGACTTGGTTCATTTCCCAATACCAAATCAAGTAGTCTCTCCTGTGCATCGTAGCCTCTGCTTGAGGTAGAAAGCTCAGTTGGCAACCAAGTTTTTAAACTGCACTTTGTCCATGGTACTTTGGATATTCTTAGACCGCTAAAGTTTCCCCTGGAAATCCGATGAATTAACGAGACTCTAGTCGTGAATCATAAACACAAGAATGTCTGCAGATGTTGGTAATCTAAACTAACACACAACAAAATACTGGAGGAATTCTGCAGGTCATACAGCCTTTATGGAAATGAACATATAGTCGACGTTTGGGGCGCAGGCCTGTTGTCTGCTGGTAGGTTTGCTGTAAATTGGCAATCTAAACCGCAAAATAAAATAGTATGTTTTGTTTAATCTATTGCTTTAGATTCTATGGACTCTATCAGAGAAAAAATACCGTATTACAATAATACATTGTACGTGTCCAGATGAATACCCTGAGGTATCAGACTGCTTTGATTCGCACTAAACTAACTTCCGGTCAGTCCATACGAAGTAGACAGACATTTACACCCAGATCAATTACAACATTATTGTCCGCGCTGTAAGTTTATATTTCGCCTGCCCACTCATAGTTTGAAATAGACGACTGGACAATGTGCTATTGAACGATCAGAGAAACAGCTGGGATCTCAATGGCTGTAAGTAATGTAAGTTATCAGGGGATCGGGGGTTTCTGCCATTTTTCTGAGCGATGTTCAGGGCAGAATTACTCAGCTCCCGCTTCTTACCTGGTACCGTCAATTCCATGTTCAGCATTATGTTTTATCCTATCAATTTCAGCTGAAATCAAGTAAGTATCATTTGAAATCACTTCCGAGCGTGATATCATGAAGTGTTCATTGACCTGCCGTGGTTAGTAGGCTGGAGAGAACAATTATGGTGTTCATTACAAATGATACCCAGTTTAAACAGTGAACACAAATCGTTATCCAGTTTCAGTTGAAAATCTACAATAACAACATTTCAATTATTATAGTATAACCAGATAAAAAAGACTAAAAGCTGATCACCAGCAATTGATATATCTCAAAATCACGCTCTCTGACACAAACGGAATCTCCTGAGCAACAGCAGCAAGATTTATTCATGTTTGATCTTTCCTACATCCACTGGCACAGTCGTCTTTCTCCTGTTGATGTTCAATGAGCTGTGATATGCTTCTGATCATTATTTTATATTTATGCTTTGAAATAGAATCTGCTGGACAGCCTTAATATCATCCACAAGATACATTTTCTGAACTTTTTCCGTTCACAACGCTTCCCAGCTTTCTGCCTATCGTACTTCTATTAACCATTTACTTTGTTGTCGCCTATATCTAACAGAAGCTTCGCGTTCTCGCCGTTATCGAACTCCCGATATCATAATATCATAACATAATATGATATGTTTTAAGCTACAATTTGAGAAGGAGTAGGGAAAATCGGATGTGTCAGTATTACAGTTTAACAAAGGGAACTGTGGAGCTATGAAGCAGGAGCTGGCCAAAGTTCAATGGAACAATACCCTAGCAGGGAAGGCAGTGGAACAACAATGGCAGGTATTTCTGGGAATAATGCAGAAGGTTCAGGATATGTTCATTCCAAAGAGGAAGAGAGATCCTAAGGGGAGTAAGGGGCGACCGTGGCTGACGAGGGAAGTAAAGGGTAGTATAAAAATAAAAGAGAAGAAGTATAACATAGCAAAGATGAGCAGGAAACCGGAGGACTGGGAAGCTTTTAAAGAGCAACAGAAGATAACAAAAAAGGCAATACACCAAGAAAAAATGAGGTACGAAGGTAAACTAGCCAAGAATATAAAGGAGGATAGTAAAAGCTTCTTTAGGTATGTGAATAGCAAAAAAAAATAGTTAAGACCAAAATTGGGCCATAGAAGACAGAAGCGGGTGAACTTATTATGGGCAACAAGGAAATGGCAGATGAGTTGAACAGGTACTTTGGATTTGACTTCTCTAGAGAAGACACAAGCAATCTCCCAGATGTAATAGTGGCCAAAGGAACTAGGGTAAAGAATGAACTGAAGGAAATTTATATTAGGCCAGAAACGGTGTTGGATAGACTGAGTCTGAAGGCTGAGAAGTCCCCGGGACCTGATGGTCTGCATCCCAGAGTACTTAAAGAGGTGGCTCTAGAAATCGTGGACTAATTGGTAATCATTGTCCAATGTTCTATAGATTCAGGAACAGTTCCTGCTGATTGGAAGGTAGCTAATGTTTTCCCATTTTTCAAGAAAGGAGGGAGAGAGAAAACAAGGAATTATAACCGGTTAGCCTGACGTCAGTGGTGGGAAAGATGCTGAAGTCGATTATAAAAGAGGAAATTATGACACATTTGGATAGCAGTAGAAGGATCAGTCCGAGTCAGCATGGATTTATGAAGGGAAAATCATGCTTGACTAATCTTCTGGAGTTTTTTGAGGATGTAACTATGAAAATGGACAAGGGAGAGCCAGTGATGTAGTGTACATGGGCTTCCAGAAAGCTTTTGATAAGGTCCCACATAGGAGATTAGTGGGCACAATTAGGGCACATGGTATTGGGGGCAGAGTACTGACATAGGTTGAAAATTGACTGGCTGACAGGAAACAAAGAGTAGTGATTAACGGGTCCCTTTCGGAATGGCAGGCTGTGACCAGTGGGGTACCGCAAGGTTCAGTGCTGGGACAGCAGCTGTTTACAATATGCATTAATGATTTAGATGAAGGGATTAAAAGTAACATTAGCAAATTTGCTGATGACACAAAGCTGGGTGGCAGTGTGAAATGTCAGGAAGATATTATGAGAATGCAGGGTGACTTGGACAGGTTGGGTGAGTGGGCAAATGTATAGCAGATGCAGTTTAATGCGGATAAATGTGAGGTTATTCACTTTGGTGGCAAGAACAGGAAGACAGATTACTATCTAAATGGAGTCAAGATAGGAAAAGGGGACGTACAACGAGATCTAGGTGTTCTTGTACATCAGTCAATGAAGAGTAAGCATGCAAGTACAGCAAGCAATTAAGAAAGCTAATGACATGCTGGTTTTTATAACAAGAGGAATTGGGTATAGTAGTAAAGAGGTCCTTCCGCAGCTGTACAGGGCACTGGTGAGACACCACCTGGAGTATTGTGTGCAGTTTTCGTCTCCAAATTTGAGGAAGGACATTCTTACTATTGAGGGAGTGCAGCGTAGGTTCACAAGGTTCATTCCCGGAAAGGCGGGACTGTCATATGTTGAAAGATTGGAGCGACTGGGCTTGTACACACTGGAATTTAGAAGGATGAGAGGCGATCTGATTGAAACAAATAAGATTATTAAGGGATTGGTCACACTGGAGGCAGGAAGCATGTCCCTGCTGATGGGTGAGTCCAGAACTAGAGACCACAGTTTAATAATAAGGGGTAGCCCATTTAGAACAGAGATACGGAAAAACTATTTCACCCAGAGAGGTGTGGATATGTGGAATCCTCTGCCCCAGAAGGCAGTGGAGATCGTCTCTGGATGCATTCCAGAGAGAGTTAGATAGAGCTCTTATAGATAGCGGGGTCAAGGGATATGGGGAGAGGGCCGAAACGGGGTACTGATAGTGTATGATCAGCCATGATCACAGTGAATGGTGGTGCTGGCTAGAAGGTCCGAATGGCCTACTCTTGCACTTACTGTCTATTGTCTATTATCCTCAGTCATCAAGAGTGCCTTACTTTTATCACTTGTCCCTCCGAATGGAACTTCAGTCTTATTTCCCGTCTTCAGCTACACCTACTTGTCTGGTGAACATCAGTCACAAGGACTCACTCCTGTGTCACTTCAGCTGTGAACTATGAAGTATTGCAGACAATTAAGTGACTCTGTTTCTGTAAGAGCTATTATTTCACAGCTCCGTGTAACTAATATTGCACTACGTTTTTATCTGCATTTGCTATGAACTTTGTTGCAATAAAATTAATTTAATTTACAATATTAAATTTAACTCGCTTCCTCCAACTAACTTATCTCTTATTTCTGCACTTGTTGCAACGTTTCTCAGCTGCCGTATTACTGCAAACAACACAACATTGCCAACACCTTATCTCCCGCCTAGGAGGCCTCCTACCTACCGGCATGAACATTCAACTCACAGACCTGTATTGATACCACTGCCCCCCCCCCCACTTACCCCATCCCTATCGATAATTTTAGTGTGGTTCTCTTTCTCTCTCTTTC
>NC_082715.1:162581575-162639075 GCF_030144855.1 Hypanus sabinus | reverse complement strand
ACTGTGCGCAGTCTCCAGCATCTGGGAGTGCGAACTGCGCACTACTCACCGTCCCCGAACAAATCCTGACCTCTCAGGCAAGCTCAGCAACCTTTCTGGTGTCTTGATTAAGGAAGGCTTTTTGTTCCTTCACAAATCATCGACGACAAGTAATTCGAAAACTCTCGGAGCGTACGGAAGAAAATCGCATGCAAGGAATTCACTGATGTTGTTGACACATTTCCTGGCAACTACAAACCAACAAACTACATGTAGCTGGCTTGCAACATGATGTAAAATTGAAAAACTATGGAGTAAAACATAGCAGAGAAGATTCATTTTCTGTCCTACCATTTACACTTCTTCCTTACAAATCAAGGCGCTGTCAATGACGTGGAAAGCTTCATCAGGACATTGCAGTCATGGAGAAATCGCACGAAGGCAATGGTAATCCATCAATGTTGATTGAGTATCGTTAGAACCTTTAGCGAAAAGCCTCAGACACTAAGAAAATTATCCAAAAAAAAACATATTTGCTTAGTTGAATTGTTGCAAAACGTCGGCACAGTTATCCAATTGAAACTATTGCATTCAAAAAAAGTTAAATTCGTTTGTCTCAAATTTTCACGTGATATATGTGGACTGAAATTATACTGAAGTTCTGCTTCAAGTTAACCACCTTAAAAAATTCCGGGGAAGTACTTCCAAAAATATTTCTTGCCCAGCGTAAGCAATCTATGCAGATAAGGTAAGATAGGTGTTTATTTATTCGTGTGTTCTTTATAATCTTGTGCTTTTTGTTTTGCATCCGGTGTAACACTTATTTCATCCACCTTTGTACGTGAGTACTGGTAATGACTTAGAATAATCTTGCGTCTTTATGATTCTTTTACTGCATGGACAGTGTTACTGAACAGAGAGATCTGATGGTTTAGGCTCATAACCACATCTGGAGTATTGTGTCCAATTCTGGTTCCTCAGATGTTGAGGCTATGGTAACGGTGAACAAGAGGTTTACTGGCATGCCAGACACGCAGAGAGAGGATGATAAAGCCAGGTGTATTTATCACGATTAAAGGACATGTGCATGATAGAAAACAGTTCGAGAGTTCTGGCAAAAGCAGGCAAGTGACACCAGCTGAGTACAACAACCTGGATCGCATTTACTGTTGAACCGAGGCCACTGGGTCTAAAAACTGATCACTCCTAACTACACAATGACAATATCCGTCCATCTTCCTCACTTTCGTGTGCCCACGTAAATGTCTCTGGATCCTCGAATGTATTTGTCACTAGCACCATAGCAGGCAAAGAATCCCAGGCATCCAGCACTCTCTGAGTAAAAAACCTTAGCACTGACACTTCCCGCTCTCACTGTAAAATTATGTCCTCTGGAGTTAGACATTTCTACCTTGGGAAAAAGTTCATCTCTGTCCACTCTAATTTCTCCACTCACAATTTCATAAATCTCTAGTACATCCCTCCTCAGCTTCTGCTGGTCCAATGAAAAGAATTAATGCGTGTCTGGCATGCCAGTAAACCTCTTGTTCACCGTTACCATAGCCTCAACATCTGAGGAACCAGAATTGGACACAATACTCCAGATGTGGTTATGAGCCTAAACCATCAGATCTCTCTGTTCAGTAACACTGTCCATACAGTAAAAGAATCATAAAACACTACGGTGTGGAACAAGGCCCATCTTGTTCTTGCCGAACGAGTATTTTGTCAAGTCTTATCGAAGTGTCAATGAATCAGAGCTCTCCAAACTCCTCTCATTAGTATACTTACATATACCTTTCTTAAATTTTGAAATCAAACCCGAATCTACTACTTCGGCTGGCATGGTTCTACACCCGCAGGACTCTCTAACTCAATAAGACCAGATTATCAAATCTCCTTTGATAACAACAACACTTCGAATCCTGCAAAACCTCTGTTGCTCCTTTCTCCAAGATATTGCAAGAGAGCGGAGGTAAAAGCGGAGATGGAGCTGCAGCGCCAATCGGAGAGACTGTTACAGCTGCTGTCATGGAGGACAAAGTGGTGGGATGGTCAACTTAATGAAGATGGGCAGAGCTCTGAAACTGGAAAGAAGTCGGCACTCTGAATAGATTATAGAGCCGAACAGCGAAAGGTAGAAGAAAAGATTTATGGACAAATTATGGAAAGGTTAAAAATGAGGGGCTGTTTTATTTGATTAGTTTAACTTCCCCAAGCCTACTGAGACTGGAACAATCGCACCATTTTAAAGTCAGCATTGAATTTCGGCCCATTTTTCGACTCCAACCTCACTGTAACACACTCTGAATCGACTCACGGCCGGAGCAGTTATTCTGCACTATGTGTTCACGATGTGGTGATTTATACATTGAAGAAGTAGCCATACACGAGGCGACCGCTGTCCAGGGTATGTGCTTTTTTACGCAAAAATATTTCAAGTACTGAACTTAATTTCAACTGCACTTACCTGTCCAAGGCTGTTCGTTTTTTTATGTCTCCGGTGCACTGAAGAAGACAAATAGAATTTGGAAGAACAATGTTTGAGGTTTCAGCCGTATGTGACTAAGAGACATTCACAAGAAACGTCTTGGTCTCACGTAAGGGCCAAATAGGATTTTATCTGGCTCACACATGTCAGATATTTACTTGTCGGCCCAGATCTCTTAACCTTTTGTTCACGTTTCCCATCGCATCTCCTTCCATCCAGTACTTGCTTCCATTTACCCATCACCCCTAACTCCCCCCACACTTTCTAGCTGCTAGTCCAGCTCTCTTCTTTCTTCGTAATCTGGATGCAAATCCCAACCCGAAATGTCACGGTAAACCTTTTGCATCGACGAATTCTGCTGCAGCTTCTGCGATTACTTTCTGCATGTTGCTGCTTCTTTGACTTGTAACGTTGCACCGACGGATATAGAACAGTGCATTACAGGGTGAGTAGTTTTGATCAGGAATGTATGTAATGATCTATCCTGGCGAAAGGTCCCGACCAGAAATAAGAATCGGAATCAAAATCAGGTTTATTTACTACGTAAATAAATAAACTTCGAAGTTATTCCTTTTGATTCTGTCTCACTTGCTGAGCTCTTCCAGGACTTCCACGTTCTCAGCGGTGTGGATAACTACCGCTGCAAACTACTAATATATTCGTCTCTACCATAAATGACTGCTTCGTTGGAATGTTTATGGGTTCATGTTCAATGACCATGTTTACTGTTTTGTTGTGTGACTGTAATGCCGACTAGAGCTGTGTGTCATTTCTTGCGTGCAGTGCCCCGGTGCCCTCTTGTAGACTGAATCACATTATTTGTAGATATCCACTTCATTACGGAAACTCCAGGTAGTGACATGGGGCTCTCTACCCGATGCTGCGTTGGGTCGTAACGATGGAAAATCACTAGATTTGCAGACAGGGAGGATGGTGTCGGAGTAGATTGTTTAGATGAGATAGCATTCATCAGAAAAGTCAAAGTCATTCACCTGAATTGAGCTCAGGTGATTCGTGAAGCAATATGGTAATCTCTCTTTGTCCTTTCTTATGAAGAGGAGGCAAATATGTCAACAGGTCGTAGTGCATAAGGTTCAAAGTTTAAAGTTCAAAGGCAATTTAATATCCAAGTACATGTATGTCACCATATACAACGGTGAGATTCATTTTCCTGTGGGCAGGTTAAGGAACACGACAGAATCATTGAAAGACAGCACCGCAGCGGTCAGACAAACAACACATGTGCAAGAACAATTAAGATGTGCAGATATTAAACAGAAGTAATAATAATTATAATCATCAGCAGCAGCAGCACCATCAAGTAGTGATCAATAAATATTGAGAATATTAAATGAACATCCCTCGAAAGTGAGCCCATTCCATTTGGGAACAGTTCAGTGATGGGGAGAGTGAAGCTGAGCGAATAGCTATCCCTGAACTTGGTGGTGAAGGTCCTGATCCTCCTGTACCTTCCGCCTGATTGCAAAAGCGAGAAGAGCGTACGGCTCGTGTAGCTACAGTCCTTGGATTGTGCAGGCACTTAGATTCTGGACCCAGACCTGACATTATATCATGAAACAGTATTATCGAGGTATTAACGCTTGTCGACACTCTCCATTCCTGATCCCTATCTCCACCTGGTAAATAATCAGCCACCCCGTCTTTCTAACATTGAGGGAGAGAGTGTTGCAGTGCCACCACCCGCCCGTAAGGTGATTCGTCGCTACTTTGGATTCGGCCAGAGTCAGTGAACATCTTGGCTGGGAGAGGTCTGAAAACGAGCAAATATTTTGATAACTGAACAAAGTAATAAAGCAAGCCGAAAAATAAACAAGTTACCGAAAAACAAGCACCAACTGCTTCACTGCCAAGTAATTAATTAATTTATTATTTGATAGGACGTTCTTACTGAACTATTGAGCTTAAAAGTCCGAATTTATGTAGGAATAATTGGGATTGTGCAGTTATTTTTGTTATTGTCGCAATTAATTATTAAAAACGCACAATTTGATTACGATAGTCAATGTACTGTAGAACAATAAAATTGACGACATCACGATGCAACTGCGGTTGTAATTGTACCAGAAGGGATGCCTTTCTTATTCATGAGCCATTCCCTGTGGGTACGCTCCTGACTGCCAAAGTTATCAATGCCATGTTGACTCGCTAGTGCAAACAGTATTTAGTCTTCAAAAATGCACATTCTCTCTACCTACATTCCTGAGTTTATGGAATGCTGACGAAAACAGTAAAGCCTTTGGAATATTTATTTGAAATTTCCAAGAGGTTCTCCTGGGATATTATTTCTGCAATTCACTTAACAACCCATTTAATGTTAACACGTATTTCACTCCATTTTTCAGCTCCTCTCTGAACTTCCTCTGCGTCAGGCTATAGATGCAAGTGTTGGTGCAGGTACTCAGAGACGTTAGCATATTGCCACATTGCTGAAAGATGTATATGGGAGTATTCAAATGTTTGTCTGTGAAGGAATAATTCACCGTTTGCCAGTTCATGGAGTGTATTATATAGGGCATCCACAGTAAAATGAAATTACCCGACAGAGCGAACAACAAAATAATAGACTTCCGGCGGCTCTCTACCTCAGGGTCTTTTTGATTTTCAGTGTTACTCCGGAGTCCCTTGCGGACTCTATTTGCCGCTATAATGTGTCTCGCTGTTAAAGCGTTACACAGAAGGATTAAGCAAATTGGTAATAACGGTGTTTTGATGCTGTCAAACAACTCGTAGGCCTTCCACACTGGCGAGGTGAAGTATTCAGGTATGGGGACGCAACGCCACGGTACATTGTTAATTATTACATGAGGCTCCAGTACAAAGAAAACCGGAATACACCTCACAAAGCCGACAACCCCCACTATGACTATAACTATGGTCGCCACTCTCTCCGTACAGTATCGCTTCCGGAGATTTTGACAACAAATCGCAACGTAGCGATCGAACGTGAAAGCAACTGTTAGCCAAACGGAGCAGTCCAAGCTTGCAATTTTAAGAACAAGGGTCAGAGCGCAAACCGGAGTGATGTGCAAGAAGCTGGCGTACATGTAGAGATTATTGATATCCTCTACAATAAATGCAATGATAACCACAATGAGATCTGCCGCAGCCATTCCCACCAGGTACCGAGTGATACAATTGGATAGTCCACAGTTTCCACGGGACAAGATCACAATCGCTGTTAAATTAACTGCAATATAAACCGAAAGAAGAGGGTTAATTCCAGAGTAGTTCAAACGAATCACTTCACTGCTGGAAAAATCGGAAAGATACCGAGCGCACCAAGAACACGACAGCCTTCAGGAATAAACATCAAAGCACTAATTCCGGTTATCTCCGACTCACGCCTGTACCACACCATGCCCCATTCTGCTGCAACCCGTTCATCAGTAAGTGCGGACTCAGACAGTCGAAACGCACCCCGAAAAGACCTTGGAGAGTCAAGTTCGATTAGCAGTCAGAAAGAAAAAGTCAGTATTACTACGAAATAAAATGGTAAAATGGACGATTGAACGGCGGACAGATCAATGCTCTGTAAGCGCTGCGAGCTAAAGGAAGACGAATCCACTCAAGGAGCAGCCAGATGCAGCGCCCTACCTGGAATGCCGACCGCAGCAAGGATCGGGTAATAGATGCGCGCTACATCGTAAATAGTTACATTCGACATTTTCAAGAACCTCGGAGCAGTTGTTCGAAGTTTCTCCAAGTGTCCCACCTACTGGCAAAGTGATGGTACAGCATTTACATAGTAGAATGGAAATCCACTGGGACAATCCGGGATGACGCATCACTCCAATCAGCCATATCCAACTGAACAAACACTTAACGCAATTGTTTTGCTCATTTTGCCGTTGTGAAATACATTCCATTCCTCGGTGAGAATGGACACTTGTTGTTACATCTCGTTTAATGTCGAGTTGCAAGGTTTCTCCTTGGACTTATTGGACTTTGAATTAAGTCTTTCTATCCATCAATGTTTCTAATAAAATGATCCCCTATGACCATCATTGTTGCAGCAGGCGTAGTACGTGGACTTGCAAAATGAAGAAATGGTTTTAATTTAGAATCTTGTTTCACGGGCTATTTTAGTACTGAAGTTTATCAAGGAGGATGTTGTGTAACTCTGCAAATTCAGCCATGAGTACATTTAGAGATAACTACACCCAATCGTTAATATGAATTATAGCGACACACACACGCACTCGGGTTTCGTGGAGCCATGTGAACTTTGTAATCAGATGAAATGCATTATATCTCAGCACACAAAGGAATCATTACGTCGGAAAGAACTGACTGCTTGAGGAGGCACCATTGTTCATCTTTGATATATTCACGTAATTTTAATTTTAGCAATTTGAAATAATTGAAATAATTGTCTAGTTCCTTCCTATACCCCTAGGTATCGAACTGTTCACCACCGGGTACAAATATCATAATGTCTTGTTTTCAAACTTTCAAGGGATATTGTCCATAAAGGTACACAATATAAATCGTTCACAAATTCTGACAATTACCAAATGCTAATATCCACTCGTATTCCAACTAATTGCTGAAAAGAAATGAATTTATATCACTTTTGTTACCTCAGCAGCATGCATCGTATAATCCTATACACACTGTTGAAGAGTTTACCGTGTATATTTCAATCGCCAGTCGATGTTTGTAAACTTCATACAATAATCGTCGTCGTTTTTTACATATTAGAAACAAAGAAACATAGAAAACTTGCAACACAAATACAAGCCATTTGGCCCACAATGCTGTGCCGAATATGTCCTTACCTGAGAAATTAGTGTTACCCGTAGATCTCTATTTTTCTGAGTCCCATATACCTGACCAAGTGCCTCTTGAAAATACTTTATTGAATCCGCCTCCACCACGGTCGCCGGCAGCCCATGCCACTCTCTGCGTAAAAAAACTTACCCCTGCTTCCTGCTCTATACCTGCTCTCAAGCACCTTAAAACTGCGCCCTCTCGTGCTAGCCATTTCAGTCCTGGGAAGAAGCCTCTGACTATCCTCACGATCAGTGCCATTTTATATACCTCTATCAGGTCACCTCTCATCCTCCGTCGCTCCAAGGGGAAAAGACCGAGTTCACTCAAGCAACTCTCATAAGACATGCTGCCCAATCCAGGCAACATCCTTTTAAATTTCCTCTGCACCATTTCCACATCCATTGGTTATTAATTGTATTATGCACTTTTTTCCCCCTAAATCATGAAGTCGTAATAACATCTATCTCAAATCTCTCTCTGCTGTCTGGTCGGGCACGCTCGCTCCCCTCTCTATGAAATTCTATTTTAATCCCCCCTCCCTCACATGCAGTAGAACGAAATATTCTGTTAGGATATCACCTTCCCTGGAAGAGAGCCCAAAGATCTAAAATTTTGAAGCAGCATAGCATCCGGTAATGTCGTTCTCGTCCATAGAACCTGCTTTCTGTTTTCAAGGGTAATGAATACCCCATCACACCATCACAATAGTTCGCCTCTTCTTCCCACTTCCCCTCTTTGTTCACGGAGCAAGACACAGTGCCAGAGACATGACTGATGTGACTTTCCTCTGCTGGATTATCCAGGCCATTCCGTAGCCAAAGTGGTATTTCTGTTGCTGACGGAGATGGACTCAGGTGTACGCTGCACTGGCTGTTAAACTGCTTGCACATTCCTCACTGTTACTCACTTTCCTATGTCCAGACCTTGGGTGCAACCAGCTGTCTATATGTCGTCTCTATCTGCCCTCAGCCTCCCGAATGATCCGAAACTCATCCAGCTGGAGCGGGTACTCCTTAACGCAGAGTGCTAGAAGCTGCTGCTGTATGCGTTTCTTGCGGGTGTAGGCGTCGAGGACAGTCAATCCTCCGGTGTCTCATTGTACTTGACGACTCGGGATGCATAAACGTTTAGTCTGATGCCTTCCGTCGTCCTTGCTGCCCTTAAGCGTCTCTCTAACTCGAAAGCACATTCTGCGGTCGGACACTGAAAAATATATGATTTCCACTGTCCCTCAGCATTCCCACAGTAAACATTGTGTTAACTAATTCCTCCCTTTTCCCATTACATTCTCCATTATTTAAGCATAATACACTAGCTTAAAGTATTGCACCTTGCGTTTGCATGATATTATCAAGAAAATTTCTGTCTTCAAGGTCATTAATTTTACATGCGTCTTGCACAAGACTGAAGCTACGATGTGATTTTTATTTGCAGACTGTATAATGCTGTTGAAGAAAACAACCCCGGAAGCATCCTCAATCGGCCATGACTGACTTTAAGGGCCCAAAATAGTGAAAGTCACTCATGATAACTGCCGTTCTATATTCAGATGCACCGGACACTATTCTAGATGCACTATTCTTCTCATGGGTATTCAACATTTCCTTCTTAGTTCTCGTATCATCTCTCACTATTGATAATCGAAGATCGGTAATTGCGTGCGACATTTCGCCTCTCAACCCTGTCCTTTCAATTTAGGACGATATCTTAATTACTTAATTCCAGTCATCTCCGCCCTGCAACGCGATTTCTCTATGCTGACTAGGTAATACTCTTCTCTACTGATCTATGTCGCAAATTCACTGACGTCCTTTTACAGACCAAGCATCTTTTGATAATTCACCTTTCTACTTATTGTCATTTCAATCTCTAGTAACCTCTGAGTCTTATTTATTTGAATGTTATGCAGCACATTCGAAGTTCTGTGGGAGTATTAGGCAGGAATTAGGGAAAATTAAATGAGAAAATTTTATTTCTGCCAAGTCCACCTCTGCCCTGAAGAGTGGTTAACGACCAGCTACAGAGTACAAGAAATGCAGGTTTCTAGAAGGACCAGGATGACAAGGCAAGGGAACCCAAAATTACCAGGTAACTGCTGAATTTATTCAAAAGATAAAACAGGGTATTCAACTCGGCCCTTGAGGATTATACATTAGCGTGGAGCAAAGTCCAAAAAGGAAAATGGGATTTGTCATTTCTGCAATCAGAGCGACACAGGGGAATACTCTTTCGACGTGTCATTCAACGTTACAAAATTTAGAAGATTAAGATCTGAGAGGGTGGAATGTCGAAGAGAAAGGGACATTCTACAATTGATGAGATAGACCATCGCTGTGCTAATGGATAACAATAGCTCAGGGGACACTTTAAATGAATCCGCAACGTCAGTGAATAGCGGACTTTGAAGATGTCGCAAATTGAAAAAAAAAACGAAAGAGCAGAACGCAGAAAGCAAACTCGGCAGCCGCAGCGGGATTCTTTAAGGCAAAATGCTTCTCTCGAGATCTTGTCTTGGGATTTCCATTCAGATAGCGAAGGAAGAGCAAAAGTGCACAAAGGTGAGTTTGGACAGACGTCAGTTGCGAATAATAGGAATTAGAAAGTGAGGGGAAGGGATGATGGACAAGTGTGCGAGACGGCAGTGGATGGTCATCGAAGGAATAAGAAATCTAAGCCGACAAGTGAATGTATGTGCCAGGTAAACTCATGATGAAATTTATCTGAAATCGAGATATATCGCATATCGCGGGCTTACATACTGCTGGAACATCACACGCTGGTCTTTTAGTTGCTTTCTTCGGTGAAAGGAAGAAATTCGAACGCAAACAGCTGGGCAGAAAATACAGCTAAGAGGATCTTCAACGGGGTACTGTCTAGAAAACAGCAGATATTCTGGACTGTGGTCTCCTGGTGTATGTTTACTTTCTGCGATATATAAATTGCCACATCGTCTACATCGAGTTGAGAATGTACGCTCTGTCCGTTCACGAGAACAGGGTGGGTGCGGTCTGCGGTCGGGGAAGATGTAGGTGAACGAAACCCAGCGTATAATATGACACTGAGGTTCCAGTTTCAGACAATCTTCGGGAAGTTCAAATAATCCACTAAAGCAACCCTGTACATTTGTAAGCTTTGCATCATCTGTTCAAATCCTTTCATCGATCTCTAACTGGCCGTTGAGAGTTCGCAATCAGAACGTTCGCATATCAGAGCTCTGTCAATCTTGACTCAGGTGACCATCCCTCCCTCAGAGCCGCTGTAATAGTCTCTCTGATTAGCGCAGCAACTCCACCTTTTTCCCTCCTCTCTACCACGAGATCTTGGAGAAAGGTACCACAGAGGCACAGCGGAGTCCAGTGGGTTGCAGTTATCAAAGAAGACTTTGTAGAATGGACTTTTTCAGTAAGAGATTCGTGCGATTGTGGACCGACATGAAGGCGGTCACAGCAGCAAGTACTTTCACCCAAACAGATAATAGTTTCTACATGCAAGGCTTCTTGAGGAAGTAAGGAGGCGTGGGATCCAATGGGACATTGTTTTGTGGATCCAGAACTAGATTGCACGCAGAAGGCAATCTTTGTAGACGGGTCTTTGTATTCGGCATGGAGGATGGTCATGAGTGGAGTGCCTCAGAGATATGTTCTGGGACTCTTTCTCTTCGTGATTTTGATAAATGACCTGGATGAGGAAGTGGAGTGATGGGTTAGTAAGCTTGCTGGTGACATGAAGGTTGGGGGTGTTGTGGATAGTGTGGAGGGCTGTCAGAGGTTACAGCGGGACATTGAAAGGATGCAAAACAGGGCTGAGAAGTGGCAGATGGAGTTCGACTCTGATAAGTGAGAAGTGGGTTAATTTAGGTAGGTCAAATATGATGGCAGAATACTCTATTGACGGTAAGACACTTGGCAATGTGGAGGATCAGAGGGATTTTGCGTCCGAGTCCTTAGGACGCTCAAAGCAGCTGCGCAGGTTGACTCTGTGGTTAAAAAGGCTTATGGTGTATTGGACTTCATCAATCATAGAATTCAATTTAGGAACTGGGAGGTAATGTTGCAGCTATATAGGACCCTGGTCAGACCCCACTTGGAGTACTGTGATCAGTTCTGGTCGCCTCAATACAGGAAGGATGTGGAAACCATAGAAAGGGTGCAGAGGAAATTTACAAGGATGTTGTCTGGATTGGGGAGTATGCCTTATTGAAATCGGTTGAGTGAAGTCAGCCTTTTTCTCTTTGGAGCGACCGAAAATGAGAGGTGACCTGATAGAAGTGTTTAAGATGATGACAGGCATTGATCATGTGGATAGTCAGAAGCTTTTTCCCAAGGCTGAAATAGTTGCCACAAGAGGACAAAGGTTTAAGGTGCAGGGGAGTAGGTACAGAGAAGTCAGGGGCAAATGTTTTACTCAGAGAGTGGTGAGTGCGTCCACTGGGCTGCCGGCAACGGTCGGTGGTAGAGGCGGATACGATAGGGTACTTTAAGATTCTTTTAGATAGGTACATGCAGCTTAGTAAGATAGAGGGTTATAGGTAAGCCTAGTGATTTCTGCGGTAGGGACATGTTCGACATAACTTTGTGCTGTACGTTTTCTATGTTTCTATGAATTGTAGTGGTAAAAATTTTATTTCATTTAGATTTGCCTAAGTCAATGAAAAGATGCTGAAAGTATTTGTCCGATCAAGAGAAATACTGTCGGCATTTGGGTCAGGTTTCTCCACCTGGACGAAAGGGTAGAGGGGAGATCTTCAGTATAAACCGACGGAGGCAAATGCCCGCGGGCTGCAGATGGATCCCGGTGAGGCGGCTTGGCAAGTGAGGTGCTGAAGCTAGGCAGTGAATCGCTGTCCGGAAGTGGTGACTGCATCTTGCTGAAGCGGGGGGGGGAGGATTTGGTCATCTCCATTCTTCTCTCGCATTCTGCTTGCTCCCATGACCTCTGCTGCAGTGGAGTTGACTTTTCACTCTTGGCCTTGTTTTCCCTGACGTCTACATGGAAACCGTGATGCAGTGTGCAATGTGAATCATTCTTATTCTCCGCCTGTTTCTCAGCTCACCCCACTGTGTGGGTTATATGGCTGTATTATGGTGCAATATAATCGTGGTCGATTTACCCACCAATCAAATTGTTTTTTTCTGCTCCAGTTTCCAATCGGTCTCCGTACTCCATCTACCCAAACACTTTATTGCATATACATAAATGCTTCTGATACTCCAGCCATCACAACTCTCCTCGGTGGAGAATTGCAGAGATACATAAATCCTGACCTAAATAAAATTTACCTAAATTGTTTTAAATGACTCCCCCTGACCTGAAGCTGTGTACTCTCCTCGATGACCCTCACAACGGTGATACTACTTTACTGTGCAATTTAGCATGTCGCATAAGGCTGTGGACGGTTCAAAGTATTATTTTTCCGTACGAGGTATGCTGGCGATTCCGGTTCTGACTCTCTCAAAACATAGAACCGTACAGTTCAGGAACATCTGGCCGAGCCTGAGGGCAATTGCAACTAATCCATGACGTCTGAAATGGTTAATATACGTGCCTTCATGCAAATATCGAAAAGACAACTGGTTTAAACTGATGCCTCTTTTAAACTTATCCTCTCTCATCCTATGTATGTGTCCTCGACAATATGACATTTCGAAACTAAAATAAAAATGCATTGGGCTGTCGACAGTGATTTGTGTTCCCGGTTTTATAAAATTCGATCAGGTCTTCACCCAGATCCCTATGCCCGATGGAAAGAAAATCTAAGTTAATCGAAACCCTGACTTTCAAATCTCATTTTCCAGCTCTCATTCACAGTCTTCACTGCAATGGCGAAACTACGGTGGGTCCAAATGCTTCTAAATGATTGTGATATTCTCTCCCTTCCCCAATCATGCTCATCCCTAATGGCAGTGCCCGACGGAATGAAGAATCTTTCTGAATCTTGAGCTTCTTAATAATCTAACTTCAACTGCTCTTCATAACCTCTGTCGTCGGGACAGTTTGTTCCCATTTAAACCCACCTAAATTTCTCATAATTTGAATTTCATTGAAACGTTCTTCCCAGCTCTCTCCACGCTAAAGAGATCAAGCCTCATCCTCTCAATCTCTGCAGATACCTAAAAAATTCCTTCCCAGGTAGCATTCAGATGTCTCACGTCTGCACGCTGATGCAGCGCAATCACATCTGTAGCAAACTGTGTTCAGCAGACATGCATCCTCCCTACTTTCATAATGTGTGTCCTGGCAAATAAACTCAACTACTTTATTTGCATAATCTGCCTTTATTTGACGACTTCAGTCCTGAAAAACGTTTCGACTGGCCAGCGGTTTGTTTTCTTTCTAGAGCAAAGCAGATTGAACGGTGACTCTTGACTAAATAATCACTTTATCTATGTCTCAGTCACCTTCGTGGACCTATGACCATTTACGCCCAGAAACCTTGTATCGTCAGCATACACCGAGTCTCTCTCATTATTGATGTTTGCCAATTCAATATAAAATAAGAGTATGCCACCACTTCCATCGAACATAAATAACTTCTATCTGCTATTCAATCACCACTGAAATCCTGTTTCCACGTATGACAGGAAAATACATCGATCTTAGTGCCATTCCGATCTCAACTGGCGCTGACTTCCGCTATGTGCTTCGTTTTTACATTTCGCCAACACCGTAAAGTTACGATCAGAATAGAAACCGCCCCCACACGTATATTTTCTGTTCTGTTCAATCCCAGACCCCATCAGACGAAGTAAAAATAATTTGAATTCTCCCACCACCAGGGTCGATTGCGCTTCTCCCTATAGATGCTGCCTGGCCTGCTGTGTTCCACCAGCATTTTGTGTGTGTTGTTGTTTGAATTTCCAGAATCTGCACATTTCCTCGTGCTTGTTCTGAAATTACCAATTCTCAGTCTAAGGAGATTCACGGGTTGCCACGCATACATGGGTCAGACAATGCGATTAAACGTTCATTGAGGCAGCAGACATTCCGGGTACGTTTACCAGAAATGGTCAGTTGGATATATATATATATATATATCACTGACAAGATAATTGATTCTGACTTATCGATCGTTTGACTTATTGACTTATGCGGTATTAGAGTGACGGGGAGAAGATACATCTTCACGTCACTCGCCTGCAGCTCCACCATGGACAAGTTGTAGCACCTGCTTAGCTACCCCGACCCCCATTGCCGCAGTTGGCGGGTTGTCGTATGAGTGGCTGGTGCTTTTCACGTGCCCTGATTATGCGACTGCTGTAGCAGACAATCTATGAAGGTTATTGATGATGGCTAGGCTCACCCACTTTGTAAAGGCACTGCCCAGAAGAAATAATTCCAAACCGCTTCTTCAGAAAAGAAAATGGCAAGAACAGTCATGGTCATGGAAAGACTATGGTCGCTCTAGTCTGATCTTATCAATGTCAAGATCCAGCAGTTGGTCGGAGAACTCTTATTAAAATGCACTCGCATTCTCGAGTTTCCACACTTTCTGCTATTAGCTAATCTGCTGTGCTCATCGCCTTTCCCATTCCACTCCTTCGCTCTGTATTGTGATATTACACTCTATCCCTCCTGAACTGCTATCCGCACAAATCGAATCGTCTGTGGTGACCAAAGATGAATGTTCAGGTGTTCTTTTTGATCCAAGTAATGTCCGGTTCGTCATCGAGAAGCATGAGAATATTGAGCTGTACTTATCCGTGAAGCCAATGCAATGCTTTAAGCATGCTGACGGTCCTGTGAAGCACGACCGAAACTCCCCAGCTTCAGAAATACATGCTGTATCTGTTGATTAGCCCTGAGCGCAGTGACGCACAATCGTTAAGTTTTATATTGGATCGGATCGTGTGTCTTGTACTCTTAATGTTGATGTACGGAAATAGATCAACCAGCTCTCGCAGTCATCAGACCAATACCCTGCACGGAATATACATGTACTCCGCTCTTGAAAATTCTTATACCTTTCACTGACGCCTTCCTTATTCATCTGAAATTATAAGGCCATAAGATAGAGAAGCAGAATTGGGCCAAAATGCCATCTGGTTCGCTCCACTGTTCCATCATGGCTGATCTATTTCATTTTCTACAGCATTATCCTGTCTTCTCCCTTTCACGCTCCACGCCATGACTAATCAAGAGCCCATCAACCACCGTTTCAAATGCATCCAGTGACCTCACTTCCACTTATGTTGACCTTAAATATTTCACATTTCACCTCTTACTTATACATTAAGGTTTTCTTCCCAGTCAAAATCAGTGCCTGCTTAGATTTACTTATCTCTACTCACAATTCTGCATATCTCTATCAAAGCTGCTCTCACTCTTCTGTGTCCAAGTAATAAAGTAGCAACGAATGAAATCTTTCCTTATTACTCAGGTTCTCTAGACCGGATAGCATCCTTGTAAATTTTGTCTGCACTTTATCAAACTTACTTACGATTTTCCTTTAGGTAGGTGACCAAAACTGCATACCACAGATGAGTCCTCACCAACATCATAAACAACTTCAACACCACAATCCAGCTCTTGTACTCAATACTTTGATTTATGAAGGCTAACATGCTAATCGCTTTCTTTACGACCCTACCTACACGCTACTCAATTTTCAAGGAATTATTGGCTTGCATTCACAGATTACTTTGTACTACTGCACTCCTCAGTGCCCTACCGCTCACAGTGTAAAACTACCCTGGTTGGTCCTACCGAAGTGCGATACCTTGCACTTGTCAGCATTAAATCACATCAGCCATTTTATCAGCCCATTTTCCCAGCTACCCCAGGTCCCGCGGCAAGCCATGATAGCCTTCCTCGCCGTCCAGCACACCCCCAAATATGGCTTTATCCGCACATTCGCTGTTCCAATTAGACACACTACCATCCTGATTGTTGATTTATATGGCAAAATTTAATCCATTCCATTCAAACCTCAATTAATCATACACCACAATTGAGAGGCCTCTTGTCAGAGAGGCCTCTGAACGCTCGCTGGTTACTGCCATGATGCTAATGACGTTTCTTATCTAATACGTCATCCTGAAGGCGAAGCAACTGGAATTTTTTTTTGTCAGCTTCCGATGTGGAACATTGTCAAAGGCTTTGCTAAAGTCCATGTAAACATAATCCATTACCTGACTTCATTAATCTTCCTGGCAAACTCCTGGAAAACTCTTTCTGCATCGTTTCGCATGACTTTCCTCGACAAAAGCCATGTTGCCTATCTCTTATCAGGTCCAAGTAGTACGAGTTTGAGCATCTCTCCGCATGTTTCATGAATTTTTGAGGAACATGGTGCATCTGCAGAAACACTGGCACTCTCAAGGAGAACATGTAACAAAGGAATCGTGCAGGTTTCAGATCAAATGCGATCGCCGAAGAAAGCACAAAATAAAAATAATAACCTTGCGCTAGTTCTTCATGAGCAGTGTGCATGAATCTTGATATTCAGTCCGGTTACATCACTATTATTCAGTTACATCTCTCTGAGCGTAGCGTGATCTTCTTACACAGCTCTTATTTATCTTATCATCAATATGGTGAACTTATTATGCTGCTGCAAAAGGAGCTGGTGGACATTTTGCTTATTAGTGAGATCTCAGCTCACCAGTCGGCTTTCCACTGTACTACAGAAAGAACCCTGTTTAGATCCTGGACGTGCTGCGTAGCGATCCCTGCGCGGGCTCAAGTCCTTTCTTTAAACATATTTCAATGTCATAAAAATTAACCTTTTTGCAGCCGCAGCGCAGAGCATCATAAACATGATTATCATAAGTTAACGTAACATTAAATTAAACGCGAAATTGTGTTAGCATAAACTAGATATAACCTACAAAACAGAAGAAAAATAAGTACACATTGAAACAGAGCACAATGGACATCGTCCGATTTACTGTTCAGGTCTTTCACTTCGGTTCAAGAGCGGGATAGCAATGGAGAAGAAGCGATAATTAAACCTTGAGCATTGAGTTTTCCTCTTCAGATTCCGAACGCCCCACCCTCCCCTCTCGGAAGAGCTGGCACAGATGCTCATTGTGATAAGTTATTATTCCTCTACGGATCAGGAAGGAAGTTGTACACAAGATTTTATGTGATGCTTTCTTAGCTCAAGTCTGAAAATCCAAATGCACTACACCTACAGCTTCACGTTGAACAATGCGTGACTATCATCCAATAACCCTTGCCTGTTGTTTAAAGTCGTGAGATTCCCTTTCCAAATCATCGCTTTGTTTTGCTTTCATTAAGTTACTCCGACAAAATATCAAGTACTTTTGGATTTACTAAGTCCAGCAGCTCATAACTAACACTTCTAAATTTTCTGATATCTCTCGGGGGGTCAGCGAGCAGTGTAAGTAGACTCACCTAAAATGCCCTCATGCTCCACAGTCGTTCCTTGAATCCTGTCCGTTCTGACCATATAAATCTAGCTCGTGTATATTTTTTACCCATTGGTTTTCTCAGCGTGATAGGGATCGCTCCAAAGCGTGGTACTGAAACTGAGAACAAAGGAACGCAGCCCGTGGAAAGAGAAGCCGGATAACACTCTCCTTCGGTGCTGGATCGATAGTGTGTCATATTTCAGCACGATATGGATCTTGATCTAGTCACATCAGATGCTGCGGTTTCTATCGGTTCGGACTGTCCGTGTTTATCGCAACAAAGGGGAAAATGGGCGTGGGCATAACCATGAGAAACAATGAAAGGAATATTCACGCGGAGCAGAAAACTCGCGCTTCAATCCCGGCGGATGTTCGGTGCCTTTGCAGAAGCTGAGGTGCTATTCCTATGATTTATTTTGAGAGTCACGACAGCAGCGGGGTAAACCGCAGACAGAACGAGAAAAAGAAGTCTCACTGCCAATAGAATAAGCATTAACGAGTCAACGAACAGGAAGTCCGGGATCAAACCTGAAGACTGAGGGCAAGTGTTCTTCGGAATGATGACCTATATTGCGCTTGAAATTACTAATTTGGTGAGACCGCAGTGTGAACGTCAAATGTGTTGCAGACGACACTGGCAGAAATGCAGCGGAGGTGCTGCTACATCAGAAAGAAATGAAAGAAAAAGGTCAACAGAGTGCATTAACTTGCAGTGCAACTTGCACCTGTACTGAACTTGTTCCTTTCGCATTCAATGTAACTGCTATGGACAAAAGTTTACTTCTATCGAACTCATTTAAGCTGATCCTAATTCTGTGAACTTCTATGACACCCCCTCTCTCTTTTCTTCAGCATTCAGCGCAGCTTCTGTTTTGATATCTAAAATGGTCCATAGTAGACAACTTTCTGGTGAATCTCCTCCATGTCGTTTTCATTGGAATCACACCATTCTTTGTTTATTGGGCCAGAGAAGTACAAGTTACATTATTTAATGTTATTGAATCATGGCTTTTCCCACCAGTGAAGGCAACTGGTTGAATTAATTGAAGATCACTTTGCCCATCTGCGTTGGATCGTTGAATGTTTATTACATTTTCCTTTTCACATTCACACTTTCTGAATGTGCTGACCTGGCCTTGAAGAGTTCATAAACGCTATTTAAATTACAATCAAAAACATCTAAAGGTCTGCTAATGTCACAGCATTTACTTGGTACAAATGCAGCTCGCATAGACTTTCTGTCAGTTTAAACAGTTGCATTTTCGAGGACTTCGATCATAGTGGTTCAATTAGTTTATCTTTCTTTACTATTATGCAGGGGAAAGGATACTTGTCAATAGATTTCACATTTTCTTTGGGTTTAGATGTGCTTAATTCGTTCAAGAATTCTAACGTGCTCTGTATATATTTCAATTACAGTGTCCTCTAATCCAGTACAATTCTGGATCAAAATAAAACCGTACTCTCATGACAGTGTCAAATTGGAGATGGATGGCAGTATTTGATCAGCAGAGTATTGGACAATGTCAAAAAGCAACACATATAAAATCGACAGAGGAGTCTGAAGAATTATCGCAAAGACCCTCATTGTCATTTCGTATAGTTAATGCGTCACTTTGGAGATTTTGCTATTTCGACACAAACTGTACATAGCTCCTCACAATTGGGAATTAACTAGAATGACATAACGTAGTCATGTTTACCTCTATTGTTAAAAGAGGTAATATCTGTGAAAGATGGGTTTTGCGCAGGACCGGAGAAATTGCAAAGTTTAAAAGAATGGCTGTCGAGGGGCATGGCTGAGGGGCAAGTTTCCTTCAGAGAGAGGGCGGTCAGCTGGAAGACAGACTGATTCCCACGCAGCACGCTCGACATCTGGAACAGTGTCAAGAAAATATATAATACAACCATTGCGGGTCTTGGTGTTCCTGGTATGAACATAGACAAACTTATATTTACAATTTTATTTACGTGTTCATTGGCTCGAACTGATACAAAAAATTTGCCGTGCATATATCTGGAATTAAGTCCCGTGGTCTTGAGCTTTAGTCGGTGACCTGGGCTGAAAAATAAACCGACAGCTGAAACATATGCAAGATGGATGATTGGGTCGGCGATATGATTTCAAATTCATAGCAGTTACCGAAGAGCAAAGAAAAATGCCATTGATATTAATTCAAAATGCTTCGCCGTGGTTAGCAGCGGAAAGCACTAACATGACTGAAACTCAGACTACGTATACAAATAACGTACTGTATGTTATAAATTGGGAGTGTTCATACGGCTTCATTTCATTTGTTTTCTGCTCATTTATCGGTGTTATGTGTGATAGATGGATGCCCGGAGTCCCAGTAACTTTACGTTATTCTGGAAAGACAGAACGTCACGTCATCGTAATTACTATGATTCCTCAACATCGTTTTAGTTTTCAAAATATATGATGCACCTTGGAATAAATACGTTTAAAATTCTTGTTGAGTCGCTACATTTCAAGGGAGAGGCGGAAGATGTAACCGGCATGCTTGACGGAAGCGCAGCCAATAGAAGCTCCCGAGTTGAACAGAAGGGCTGGAATTGGGACGCATTCAGGGATTCTCGAAGAGGAAGGCGTGCAGGGAAAGGGAGGTGGAGTGGATGGGAATCGAGCATCCGAAGGAGTGCGAACTCAAACAAAAATACCAAGCTATTGGGTTTTTCCAAATACTCCAATCGCTGATTATGGGAGATTTACTTTTTTATTTTTCTAACACGCCGTCTGCCCTCTGCGATCATGTTGTAAAATATCTGTCGTAAATCCCGCTCCTGTCCCGTAACCGGTCAATTTCATTTTCACTACGCGCATCGAAGGCGTTTGCATTCGGGTTGCACATCTTGTAAACTTCCAAAGCGGAGCTGTTCACAAACTAAAGTTTAATTGTACTTCTTCCCACTACAAAACACTACCTCCCTCCCATAGTGTTCTGCGCGAAGCGGATAGCCAATAACTGGCGGATTCATTTTTCTGTTTTCTCAGTGAATTTCGTGGCGATTGTGGTACTGTCTCGGGGAAGATGTGGCCTCACAATCTGCACCACTCGCTACCTGGTCGACATGGCAGCGGCGTATCTACTCACCATCACATTACAGCTAGTACTATGGCAGACCAGCCGTTATTATTTCCTCGGGTCTTTCCTGGAAATCTAGCCCGTATGCAGTGTTATTTTTGTCCTGGGAACTTCAGCCATAAGCTGCTCGCTTTGGTTCACCGTCAAGTTCATCTTTGGTCGGTTTGTCGCCATCCGTTGGCAGAACCTGAAAACAAAATACTGTAGCTGTGTTTCTAACGACTGCAGGCGTTCTGCTCTGTAGAAAAAACATCACTAAATTCTTTTAGATTTCACCAGGGGAAATTGATTGACAACATACCTTGCATTGCAAAGCCGAACTACTATAGAAATCCCGGGTGGGTAGGATATCATTAGCTGGGTACCTTTCTCACGTCATTGCTCCCGTTCGTGTTAATTCTACTGCGGAACGTGCTGACAGTCAGACACATTTTAGTGAGGAGTCGCGTCCGTACAGAGCTGAGGGGTCAGAGTAGAGGGGAGAACAGCAGTGGAGAGCAGGAGGAGGTCTATCATCTTAGTCTTCACCACCTCCGGTAGCATCATCCAGCTGTAGTCTATGCATGTGGCCAATTTCCTTTATTATACAATTTCCAGATCGAATCCCAGTAACTATAATGATTCCGAATACATACTCCGACATTTAGAAGAAATGTTGCTGACATTAAGTTGCTGCACAAATGGGTTCATTTACAGCGTAACTCAATCCAAGTTCAGAGAGCAGTTTATCAACAGAGCAAAATATCCGCACATCTCAGTTATTCAATTGGTTAATAAACGACATGTTTGTGATCTACGCAGATTTGAACGTGTGTTTCAGAAGGCGAACTAAAAGAAAGAGTGCAGCGCTGCAGATGTTGCCAGAGGCATTTTAGCAATGTATATATCCATGTATGTATTTATTTATTTATTTACTTGCTTGTTTGTTTCCACATATTTTGACGAAGCCGACCTAGGGATAGTCCAAAGAGTCGAATGAGATCATTTCAGACGACAAGATCTCAGCCTATATGATAATTAGCCCATTCGCATAATCGAATCTGCCACGGCCACTGAAGATATCAGGGTCTCCAACTCCGGTTCTGACGGCCATGGACGTCCCCAGACCGCGGTCCTTGCTGCTACCTACTCGCAGCTCCGATCGATCGGACGTCCCGAGATCATGATCTCGCCGTGTCCAACGGCCAAGACCCCTCTGGAACGGTGGCCGAATTATTGTCATCTCCGATTGCAACCAGCCTGAGCGGAACGAGGTCCCGGACTCCATCGCCGCTAATGTCGGTTTCGACCACAACGGATGCCTTCATACTGCAAATTACGCGGCCTCTAAGTCCGGCTCCACCTGGAACTCGACTGCTAGTAACTCTGTGTCGAGGGTTTTCCTCGCTGTCGCTATGCGCACCTGCTCCCCTTCCCCCAAAACCACTCTCCAAACCTTGTCTCTATGTCCTAAAGTCACCTGCAGGGTCCTTGAAGCCTCCACCTTCCTCCCATCCCACCTTCCCTGAGCACCAAACTTCCTCTCTCCTCTAGCGCCATCAGCTCTCAGGGGGCCTCTGATCCCATCTCTAATCCGTGCGAGTCTTCACCGTTCCTTTTGACCTTCCCGTCGCTGAGTCGGAATGCGCTGTACTCAGCAAGAGATTTACCTTCCTCGACATTCAGTGAGATTTTCGCGCTCCACGACACCGAGCACTCCTTCCCCCGCCTCTATCTCCGAGCGCACTATTTGGCAAGAATTCCACACCCCACACTGATATCGCCTTCTGTCGTCTGCAACACTCCTCCTCCTCTTGGACACTCTACTCCGGTTCTCTGCCTGCTTTGCATCTTATCATCGCCAATTACCGACGAGACATCAACTGGCTCGACTCCAGCACTACTCTGTCCTCTTCCAACCTTACCCTTTCTGAAAACCCTGCCTCCACGCTGTCCATACCACTCCAAACCTTACCATCAAAACTGTGTACAAAGGAGTTGCATTTTGTTGTGTGGCGGAGTTGGTGAGGTCAGGCAGCAAGTGTTGCAAAGACCAGGCTGACGGCGAACCCAAGTGCAGGACACAGGCGTGGAGGCAGAGTCGAGAGCCGTTAGCACCGTCGCCAACAGGGAACCGGTATCCAGGAAATCTTTACACGGTGACAAGGTTTACGTAGAGTATCCAGGAAATGATGAAGAGCTCAGAACTGACAGTCCTAAGGAATCAGAAAACGAGGTTTACTCACACTAGAGTCGACCAGCGAGCTGGTAAAGCAGGGCTGTGACGCCCGAGTTTTACCCCGTGTTTGTGAATGGGAACCGGGTGTTGCTGCAACGAGTAGAACTGGGAATGTCTGGAAATCAGAGGATTGAGGCCCAATTAAGGAGGTAATAGCAAAATAGGGAATTGCCAGACGGGACCAAGACAGCAACTCTCGCACAACACGTCATATTGAATATGATCTTATTCCGGACCATCTAAAAGCTGTCCATAACCATCACTGACATCATCAACTCTGGAGAACTGCTATTCACAGCCACGAAATTTGGAGTCTCCTTACCGCGGTTCTATGCCCTGCTCAAAATCCACAAAGCTATCTGCCGAGGTAGCCTTACTGTCTATGCCTGTGCCTGCCCTACTGATCTCGTGTCCTAATTATTCGACTATATTCGATCCCTTTGGGTTCATTCCCTGCCCAGCCATATCAGTGGCGCATCACATCCTCTCTATCTCCTACCTTTCAGTTCCTGAATTCTGCCTGCTTTATTTTCAGCATAGATGTCCAGTCTGTAAGCACTTCTACCACAATTAGGATGGCCTTTCAGCTACGCGCATCTTTCGAAATAAAAGAAACAAAGAGTTCCCCTGCCCAACACACTGTTTGTCGACAGAACTGGTTGGCTGAAAAAACTTCTTCTTCTCTCAGATCTGACGTACGAGGTTGTACTCTGAGGCTGCTCTGCCGGATTATTAGTCTGGCAGGTGTACGTCTTTATCATTCTGACCTCCGAATAGACACCTCGGAACATAGTACGATAAGACGATTTTGCATGTGTGAGTATCCTCTGGTCGTCTGGAATCAAATGCCAAAATTGCGCTTGCCGCCTGGCTACCGACCTACTTTTTGTCATCGTACAAGGAATGCTGAACTGAAATTTACAAGTCCTTACGCATATCTAACTTAAGAACTTTCTCACTATTTGGAAACCATTTCTCGTCTTTATTCATCGTTTCGCTAGTGCAAACCTCCAAACGCTCTATTTGTTCTGTCACTTCATGTTGCTTTCTTGTTACACGTCCATGTATCTGCAAATACCCTTCCACACGGCAACTTTTGCCCCTCTTTGGTATCCACTACACCTTTCAAAATGCCACCAGATTTCGTCCATATCATTCAGTAGAAACTGAAACACTATTTCCTGAATCTTGTGCAGCGCCACTCCTCATAAGCAGTTTTCCTGCGAACCACCCCTTTAGCCCTACTTTCTGATTTTACCAATCCTCAATCCATGTGACTACCTTGCCTCTAGCCGCGTGTTCACACCTTGCTAATGACTACAAATTCCGAATGCGTCTATCTTGTCTTTAGCGCGGTCAATGATCTTCTGAAAATCCAAATGTTAACGTCCTCGGACTTACTATTGCCGAACCTCCATGTGACGTCCTTAGGAATTTTGAAGGAATTCTTATTCTATATTTCCCTGTAGGCTTTGGCAGTGTGAAGGATCAAAGGGTTCTTGGTGTCCACGTCTATGGAAAACTCAAAGCTGCAGCACAGTTTAACTTTGTGGTTAAGAAGGCATACGGTTCATTGGCCATCATCAACAGTGTGACTGAGTTGAAGAGCCGGGAGGAAATGTTGCAGCAATATAGGGCCCTGGTCGGACCCTACTTAGAGTACTGCGCACAGTTCCGGTCACCTCGCTACAAGAAAGATGTGGAAGCTATAGAAAGGGTGCAGAATAGACTTGCAAGGATGTTGCTTGAATTGGGGAGCGTGCCTTACGAGAATAGTTTGAGTGAACTTGGACTTTTCTCCTTGGAGCGACGGAGGATGAGGGGTGACCTGATAGAGGTGTACAAGTTGATGAGAGGCATTGATCTTGTGGATAGTCAGAGGCTTTTTTCCCAGGGCTGAAACGGCAAACACGAGAGCAACAGTTTTAACGTGCTTGGGAGTAGGTGCAGAGGGGATGTCAGGGGTAGTTTATTTACACAGAGAGTGGTGAGTGCGTGGAATGTAACGCCGGCGATTGTGGCGGAGGCGAATACAATAGGATCGTTTAAGAGACTCCTGGATAGGTATAAGGAACTTAGAAAAATGGAGAGCTATGGGTAACTCTAGGTAATTTCTAAATTGTGTACATGTTTGCCACACCACTATGGGCCGAAGGGCCTGCATTGCGTTGTAAGCGTTTTGTGCTTCTATGGTTCTATGTATAGACATATCTGACTTCATGCTGCCTTATCACAGACTTCTAAGTACTACGAAAATTTGTTCTGCACGAAGGTCTTGAGAATCTTGCAACATTCCAAATGTTGTCGGTCAAATTTTACCGAAATGTGGTGTCAGTCGAACAGACCTATAATTCTGCGTCGTCTGCTGTGAGGAACAATAGAATCTACTTACTCCTCTCCTCCGGGATTTCTCTCTTACTGCTTGCTGCTTCTCTGGTGTCACTGTCGGGTGGTCCGTTGTCCACTTTTGGACCGTTCTTACTTTTGATGCGCCAAAATATATATTTTAGAATATAATTTTCTGCTATTATTTAGCATACATCTTTATTTCTTTATATTCTTATATAGATTTCTCATCTGTCCTCTCTTGCTTTTTGAAGGCTTCACAAACGTCTGACGTCCTACTAAACTTCGCCATCTGCGTTAGTCGGCACTGGAAATCATGAAGCTCTTAACTTACTTTGTCAGAGAGGATAGATGCCATCGTGTTGCTGCCAATGTCTCATCACATCACATTAAACACCCTGCAAGTGTTGCGGGATTAATGTCATGATGTCTCCCTCATTACCGAACTCGACACCCTGTTCCACATTCAGCTCTAACACAAGATGCTCTGCCAAGCTACCTCGTGGAAGCATTACACATTCCCTTTCTTCCAGTCCAATACTGATCTGATTTATATATCTGCCCGCACACTCAAGTCCCCATTATGACTGTAACATTCAACGTATATTACAGTCAGATTTATTATTGCTGTCTGTTGTGAACATGGTTCTCTTGCAGCAACAGTGCAACGCAAGACACAAAGTAAGCAGGAAACAAATATGTCGCTGAAAAAATTAATATCGAGGTATTGCGAATGAGTTCATGGACAACTTAGAATTCTGACGGATGAGTGCCGATCTTTGCCTCCTATCCAATGGCAGTAACGCGAAAAGTGCATGTCCTGCATGGCGAGAATCCTTATTGAAGGATGCTGCCTACTTCAGAGAGTCTCCTGAAGATACCTTTAATGGCGGCGAATATTGAGCACGTGAGGAAATACGTCAGCTAACCACTCTGTAAATAATTATAATCCTCGTATTTAGAGACACCACCTCAGGATATGGCCGGGAAGCCAAAAGGATTATCTCTCTGCAAATACCTGAGATCCTATCATTTACAGAAACCATTTAAGATAGAGACTAAATACTCTGTAAGTACTTGTAATCCTGCCATTCAGAGGCACGGCATCAGGATGTGATGTCATCCGTGAGAAGGCACTCCGCCAAATAATTTGAAATTTTGCAAGTGTGTTTGGTGACGTAACAAATCTTCTCAGGCTGCTAGCCTGCCTTCGTCGTGAGTTTATCATCAAATTTCTGGGCCCCGGGAGAACTCTGAGAGGCTTACGCTCGGGAACTTAACGCTGCTCCCTCTTCACCCGATCGTGACTGGCGTATTCTCTCTCGCTTCTCGATTCCTGAAACCTGGGATCAAAATGTTGAACCCGCTGCCTTCGAAAAGGAGGCTATTGTTGTGACAGTATTCACCTTGCTGACCGATCACACTCCTTTACACCTCCTTCTGCCATCTGATGTATTACCGGTAAAGTGGTGTCAGCGTAGCGGCGAATTTCCATATGGTGTTTCATGTGTGCATCGCCATCCAATCATGAGTGTGGACAGAGGGGAGCAGAGGGCTGAACATGCGCGTATGAGGTGCCACTGCGTTGACAGTCAGCGAGGAGGATATGACGTTACTGAACTGAACTGCACTGACGGTAGTCTCTCAACAGGAACGTCGAGGATGCTGTTGCAGTTGATGGCACAGCAGCCCGTGATTGAAGCGAGTTGATTTGTACTGCAAGTATAATAGTGTTGAACTTCTAACTGCAAAAGATAAGCAATAGCATGGCCAATGTTTTATTGTTGTCCGTGTGCTCCAGCGACTGGAGAGCATGTTATATCGGAGAGCAAATGTCAGCAAATGTCCCTGTATTTGCTCCGGCGGGAGTTTATTTTGCTTTGACGAACTTTGGGATACACCGGACTACAGCTGCCCCTCCCCGTGCACGCATCTTCTCCAGCCTTCGCAGCCTTTCAACGCGTCAGTCTTAATATTGTACTTCCTTTGAAAACATAATAGGGGATGGTGTTACGCACTGGAAGAGGGTCAGGCCTTGGTAAAGAGGATGATCAACTGATCGCAGAGGGCGTTTTGGTGAAATCATTATAAATCTCCCATCATCAGGATTTCCAATGATGTGTGAAGCCGGGTTACCTCGCAACTTTCTCAGCGATGGTGATTCCCGTCTCCTATGTTCTGCCACTCTCGTCATTACGCGAAGCCCCGCTCCCTCCCACTTCCAACAATTTACGAAGATCAAAGTAAATTTAGTTCCTCCGCTCACTTGTCTTAAGTCTTCATCCTGACTCCAGTTTGTCAACCGGTCAAGGTGGCCCGGCTTGTTTGCTTCTTTTGAATTACAACTACTCTTGGCCGCTGTACTGCACGCAATGCAAGGTGTCCAAACAGGGAGTTTCAATTTTCGCTATTAAAGATTTAGCCTGACGTCCTGAATTTTCAGTTATTTTGCACGTTACTACTTACACCATTCTATTTTTAAAGGGAGTACTTTAAACATTTGCGTCTATGGAGGGTGTTCCAACTTACTGCAGCATTATTACAAATGTTTCCAAATTATTCCAAATGCAAACAGCTTTATTGTTTCAGAGCAGAGTATGGCGTTACCTTACCCCGTCTGACCTTCATCATACACCTCTGGGTTGGACCTTAAATCTCTCTTCACTTCAAAGAGCGTCGGAACAAATTCTAGTACATGCAAACGCCGTCATGGTCCAGTCCGTGAAGTCTGCTTTCCGGCTCACGGTCCGGTCCGTGGACTCCGGACTCCGGGTCTTCTGGATGTCCATTGTTTCAGTTGGGCTTCATCACAGGCACCTGATCCTCATATTGAAGTTGGAATATAAGTGGCCCTGAGTTCGAGTGTGGTGGCTGATTCGTCTCGTTGGTATCCTGCCCTCGCCTCCGCGAGGTAGGTCAGGCCGTCCTTACCGTTACCCTGCGGTGGGATCTGTCCCTCCTGGTCCTTGCTTCTGTTGAGTAAGTCAGGACGTCATTGCCGTTACCCTAAGGCTGGACGGCTCCCTTCCTTCCCTCTGAAGCCTGGCCTGAAGCCCTGCCGGCTATCCACACCTGGAGCCCTGCCCTGCTGCGCCTGGAGCCTTGTCCTGAAACCTCTGCCAGGAGCCTTGCCTTGTTTGAAGCTGTCTCTTTGTATCCACGCCTTCGTTAGGTAGGTCCGGCTGTTTGCCGCTACCTTGCTATGGGAACTGTCTCGTCATGTTCAGCTTTCTGTGTTCCGTGAATGAGTCCCGGCCCGACGTCCTGAAACCAAGGAGGGGTCCAGGATCTGTGTTCTCCGTTCCTGTTCTCCCTCGATCAAGGCTCTGCGCTCCTGTCTCTTCCTCGACCAAGTCAAGCCTTCGGGGTCTCGTCCAGTCCCAGTCACGTTCAAGGTTCTTCTCCTGTCTAAGCCACGGCTTGGTGTTCTCTTCTTGTCCATGTCCTTCGCACAGCCCAGGGGTTCCTTGCTCAGCCCGGTGCTGAGATTCCCTCGTCCTGTCCAGGAGTCCAACGTCCAGTCCTCTTTCCTCTACTCGTCCTGTAGCCACGTCTAGTCCTCGCCTGGTTCTGGGGTCCCAGCCCGAGTCAAGACCCAGTTTCTGGGTCCTTGTCCAGTCAGTCTGGAGTCCAAGCCCTGGCTCCTAGTTCCCAGTCCCATGTCTTGGTTCCGCTATCCTAGTCAAGTCCTAGCCCAGGACCGGAATCCTTGTTTCATCCAGGGCCTGTGTCATATGCAGCGTCCTTTCTCCCCCACTTCCTTTGCTTCCTTCTCACTCCTAGTCCAGTTTCCTGTTCCTGGTAGTTCACAGCCTCTGTCTTGCTTTTGAGTCCGCTCTCAACTCCCCCCCCCCCGATGATACACGCACACAGACCTTTATTTGACTTCTGAACGAACAGAACGCTTTGCCAGAATGTCTGCACCGCACTCACTGACACACCGGCACCACAACGCTGTCGGTAACTGAATGAGTCAACGGACCCCGCACACAGAACAACAAATATTAGTTCGCCTATGTTCTTAGCAGGAACATCAATAACGGCAATGATCATGTGATATATCTTCTTCCCACGGTACAATGTTTCAAGCATGCTGTGCGAGATTAAGCCTGTCTTCCAGCTGCCCTCGATCTCGCTGAACAAACTCTGAGCTGATGAATCACCACGGTCATTCATTTATATTCGCTCCAGCACATCTGAATATTCAATACTACAGAAGGCTGACGTGTTTTCCTACAGCTGGGGTAAAAGTAAACATGATGTCATTCAAGTAAAATCCCAACTGTGATGAGGTTTGTATAGCTTGACACGAAATTCGGACTAGACAAGTCCGCCACGTCATTTCATCATGGCTGATCTCGGATCCCTCTCAACCCCCAAAAATCCCGATCTCTCAATATATCCCTTGATGCCGCGACGCCTCCACCTCAGTCATTGACAGAATATTCCGCAAATTCTCTGGATAAAACTATATCCTCCTTATTTCTGTTCTAGTGGGTCACGGTCAATTCTGAGGGTGTACCCTCCAGTTCTGAATACACCTACCAGAGGAATCATTCTCTCCACATCCATCTTATGTAGTTAACCTTTAAAGTTAAAGATGATACATTTCTTTAACATATTAAACAAAATTACTTTTTTTTAGTTATTTCCATCTTTTACAGTTTCAAAATAACAAAAAAGGAAAAAGGCCCGAAGCAAAAGTTTGGGCACCCTGCATGGTCAGTACTCAGTAACAACCTCTTTGACAATTATCATAGTCTGGAAACGCTTTCCGCAGCCAGTTAAGAGTCTTTCAATTCTTGTTTGGGGGATTTTCGCCCATTCTTCCTTGCAAAACGCTTCTATTTCCGTGAGATTATTGGGCCGTCGTGCACGCACTTCTCTTTTGAGGTCTATGCACAGATTTTCGATGATGTTTAGGTCGGGGATCTGTGAGGGCCATGGTAAAACCTTCATCTTGCGCCTCTTAAGGTAGTCCATTGTGGATTTTGAGGTGCGTTTAGGATCATTATCCTGTTGTAGAAGCAATCCTCTTTTCATCTTCAGCCTTTTTACAGACGGTGTGATGTTTTCTTTCAGAATTTGTTGGTATTTAATTGATTTAATTCTTCCCTCTACCCGTGAAATGCTCCCCGTGCCACTTTACAGTTGGAGAGGTGTTCTTTTCATGAAATTCAGCACCCTTTTTTCACCAAACATACATTTGCTCATTGCGGCCAAAAAGTTATATTTCAACTTCATCAGTCCACAGGACTTGTTTCAGAAATGCATCAGGCTTGTTTAGATGTTCCTTTGCAAACTTCTGAGGCTGAATTTTGTGGTGAGGACATAGGAAAGGTTTTCTTCTGATAACTCTTCCATGAAGGTCATATTTGTGTAGGTGTCGCTGCACAATAGAACAGTGCACCACCACTCCAGTCTGCTAAATCTTCCTGAAGGTGTTTTGCAGTCAACCGGGGGTTTTGATTTGTCTTTCTAGCAATCCTGCGAGCAGTTTTCTCGGGAAGTTTTCTTGGACTTCCAGACCTCCACTTGACCTCCACCGTTCCTGTTAACTACCATTTATAAATTGCATTACGAACTGAGGAAACAACTACCTGAAAGTGCTTTGCTATTTTCTTATAACCTTCTCGTGCTTTGTGAGCATCATTTATTTTAATTTTCAGATTGCTAATCAGCTACTTACAGGAGCTCATTGCTGCTGATTGTTAGGACAAGGTTTGAGGAGTCAGGGTATTTATAAAGCCTTGAAATTTGCATCACCTTGCTTTTCCTAACGATGACTGTGTCATAATGGGGGCTTTGGGAACGAACCCAAATGCAAGGCACAGACACTGAAGTACTAGGGAAAGGAACAGGTGTGTCAGAAAGCAATGGAAGTGGGGGAGAAACAACGCTGGAGAAGATACAGGCCCTGGACGATACTAGGATACAGGGCCTGGGCTAGGACTAGACTATGAAAGTGGGGCCTGGAAGAGGAACTGGGAACAGGGAACTAGGAACCTGGGCAAGGACTCCGAGCCAGAGACTGGACAGGCAGACGGAACCTGGGTCTTGACTCGGGCTCGGACTCTGGATCCAGGCGAGGACTGGACGTGGGGGCAGGACGCGGGGCACCTGGGCTGGACGAGGACATGAAGCTCAGACTTGAACGAGGATATGAAACTCAGACTTGGTCTTGGTCGAAGGAGAGCAAAGCAGAAGCCGGGAGCGGAGTAGCTGGACACGGACACTGACCCTACACGAGACTAGAACTCAGGGCCTGGGCTACGACTTGGACTTGGACACGGAGTGAAAACCTCCTCATAGCCTTGGACACGGACACGGAACCTCCTCGGAGATTTGGACACTGACTGGAACCTCCTCGGAGACTTGGACACGGACTGAAACCTCCTCGGAGACTTGGACACGGACCGGAACCTCCTCGGAGCCTTGGACACGGACTGGAAACTCCTCGGAGACTTGGACACGGACCGGAACCTCCTCGGAGCCTTGGACGTGAGCACGGGAACACTGAGCCTTGGACTGGAGTACAGGAACACAGAACACAGAGCCGGGACCCCTCCTTGGGAACAGGACGGAGGGCCGGGGCTTTACACACAGTCGGCAGCCCTCCTTGGAGACAGGTGTTATGATCCAGCAACAATAAATATATAACTGAGGCAGCTTTTTATAACAAATAAAACTTTTATTAAGCACTGCTAAAAATAACCCAAAAGTAAACAAACGACTAACTTAACTGAAAGTCAAATGCGACACGGCAGCTCGAACAGTTCTGAAAGTGTGAAATGCGAACTCAGTTCTTTAAAGTAATATTGCAAAAGGAGTCCAAAATGATTTACACAGTCAGTTAGGACATACTTTCTCTTAAAGTAATTAAAATCCTTTTTCGAGACGTTACTGCTTATGCCAGCCGAAGTATGCTTTACCGAGGGATATACGATTGAAGGAAATAAAACAACTTAAAGGCACTGAGCTTCCCTTGGCGAAACTCTGCCTCCAACTCTTTCTGCTCTTTTTTGGCAAAGCAGGAATTATCATGGACACACGTTACTAATTCCTCGTACGAAGATTAAATAAAGGTCGAAACTGCTTTACAGCTGACAACACCAACTTTACTCGATTCTTCCAGCTTCTTGAACTTCGATAAATCTTTACTCTCCGACTAGACTTTACTGGCAGTATTGTAGCAAAACTGCCGGCAATAGCCTTTGAGATTTAAGGCAGAAATTAAAACTCCACTTTAAAACCAAACTGTCAGAACATCGAATACGTAGCAGAAAGGAGTCACTGAACGAATTCAACCACGAACTGTCCCCGCGTCACAGAGGGGTTCTCCTCTGATACCCTGTTGATAAAAACTATCACATGACCTCTCACTGGCGGGAAAATTACGTCATTCCACCATCACAAGGCCATTACATCATGCCCAGCACAGCCTCAATTACATGGTGGTAATGTGGCAGGCACACGATAGCCACGGGTACGTCACACAGGACATAGGGCCGGGATACATACACAGAACGCAGAACCAGGACCCCTCCTTGGGAGCAGGACTTAGGGCCGGGCCTTTACACAGAGTCAGGACTTCTCCTTGGGGACAGGACATAGGGCCGGGAATCATACACGGACACTAAACACAGGAACACAGAGAGACAGTCCCAAGCTCAACGATAGATAGTTCCTTCTGTTGGCGTGGCAAGGCTCCGCTCTCACTCCGGCAGCTGAACCTGACGGCGATAAAGACGAGAATGAGGCAAAGTTGCCGGCAAAGCTTCAGGCGAGGTTGCAGAAAGAAGGGGAAGGAACAGTCCAGCCTCAGGGTAACGGCAAAGACGGCCTGGCTTACCCAATGAAGGCAAGAACATGGTTGGTCGGATCCAACCGCAGGGTAACGGCAAAGCCGGCCTGATTTACCCGACAGGGGCGAGGACCGGACACTGACGAGACGAACCCGCAACTACACTCGAACCCAGGGCCACTTATATTCCCGGGCCAAGTCGAGAATCGGGTGCCTATGATTAAACCCAAATGAAATAAGGGACAGACGGCAGACCCGGAGTCTGGAGTCCCCGGACCGGACCGTGAACCGGAAAGCGCAATTCCCGGACCGGAGCATGACAGACTGTGAACAAGCCAGAGCCCTAACAAGCTCATTAAGGTCTGAGACCTTGATAAAAGTTATCTGATAGCTCAAATCTCTTCGGGTGACCAAACATTTGCACGGTGCTCCTTTCCTTTTTCACTCTAAAATTGTATAAAACAAAAATAATACACTAGTCTTGTTTAAAATGTTGAAAAGAATGCTTCATCTGAAACTTTATGACTTTTGGAGAACACTTCGTCTTCTACTCAGTTAACTTTCACAGTAACAGAAATTTTGATCAAGGGTGCCCGAACATTTGTATGCCACTGTAAGTCTAAGTCTCCTTACTACATTACAGGAACGTACAATCAAAATATTCTTCTTTATATTTTATTGCTGTGATCTATAACCGAGACGATTTCCAGCGTGATACATAGCAGCATAGTGACTGTGCAACATTTGTCTATGATGACAGAGTCAATGAGTTCAGGAAGGGACAAGATCAACAATAATAATCATGAAGCCGAGAGGTGAGCCTGAGAGTGTTTTGCAACAATATTCAACGACTTCTCGCATCGTTATTTCCTCGTCTCTGAGACTTTGCAATTTCATGTCAAACTAGCCATACCTCAGCACATTTGGGATTTTACTTGAATTACATCATGTTTATTTTTATCCCAGCAGTTGGAAGACACGTCAGCCTTGTGTAGTATTCAGTGTGCTGGAGCGAGTATAAATGAATGACCGTGGAGATTCGTCAGCTCAGAGTGTCTTAAGCAAGATCGCAGGCAGCTGGAAGACAGTTTGAAGCTCGCACAGCATGCTTGAAACATTTTACCGTGTGAGAAAGATATATTTCATGTGCATTTCCGTTATTGGCGTTCCTGGTAAGAACAGAGGCGACCAACCATTTGCAGTTCTGTGTGCGCGGTCTTTGGTCTCGTTCAGTTACCGACAGCGTTGTAATGCCGGCGTTTCAGTGAGTGCGGAGCAGATATTGTGACAAAACTCGTGTGTTTGTTCAAAAGATCCTTTACTGTTTTCACCCAACAGACTGTGATTCCCACTTTACACCTTTTAACCCTCCAGAAATGAGTTATCTGCACAGTTTGATTGTTCTCAGTTTCCAGCTCATCTCAGTCCTGAGACCCATGTTGCAGCGTGACAGTAATTCACTCATTCTTTCTTCTGGTTCCCCAGTGAATTTCGTGGCCATTGCGATCCTGTCCCGGGGCAAGTGCGGCCTCTCCACCTGCACTACTCGGTACCTGGTTTCTATGGCAACGGCGGATCTACTAATCGTCATTTTTCGGGTCATCTTGTGGCGGGTCAGTTATTATTACTTCCCCGGGACTTTCCTGGACATCACCCCCGTATGCAGTGTGATCTCCACCCTGGGTGTGGCGGCCACTGACTGTTCTGTCTGGTTCACTGTCACGTTTACGTTTGATCGCTTTGTCGCCATCTGTTGCCAGAAGCAGAAAGTAAATTATTGTACCGGGAGAACTGCGGCTGTGGTTCTGACAACAACCGGCGTTCTGCTCTGCTTTAAAAATGTGCCCTACTTCTATAAATATCGTCCTCTGAAAGTCATTGACACTGTACCATGGGACTGTATCCGAAAGCCGGGCTACTATACGCAATCCGGGTGGGTGGGATATAGCTGGTTTTCTAATGTTCTGACACCATTGCTCCCGTTCGTGTTAATACTGCTGCTCAACGCTCTGACAGTCAGACACATTTTAGTGACCAGTCGCATCCGTAAGGGGCTGAGGGGTCAGAGCAAGGCGGAGAACCGCAGTGACCCGGAAATGGAGAGCAGGAGGAGGTCTGTGATCTTACTCCTCACCATCTCCGGAAGCTTCGTCATCCTGTGGTCGGTGAAGTTTGCCGAGTTTCTTTATTACACCTTTGCCGGATTGAATCAAAATAATTATATCGAATCGGAATACATATTTGAACACACTGGAGACATGTTGCTGATATTAAGTTGCTGCACAAACACGTTTATTTATGGGGTGACTCAGTCCAAGTTCAGAGAGCAGTTCATCAGCGCAGCGAAATATCCGCTTATGTTAATTATTCAATTAATTAATAAACAAAATATTTAAATTATTCTCAGAGGCGGTCGCAGTGTTTTACATTTTGACACTACAGAACAGGCAGTCATCGGTGAACGCGGTAGCGGGAAGAATAAAACTAGATTAGAGCCTGAGACAGACAGCCCGGGAGCAGACCCTTCGGCACCCGCAGCCTGCGACTTCCACCTCCTATCAATTATTAAACATCCCACCTTTTCTTTCCCCATAATCCCGCTCTCCTCACCGCCCCACCCCTTTGGACAATGAATCCCCGACCCCAGCGTAAATAGTCATCAGTCAAGTGGCCTACAAAGCCGTGGAGTCTCGGTGACGGAGAGAAAGTGATTCACCTCGCTGAAATACAGCCGGCACGGGGAGAACGGGTGGTCAGATCGGGCCTGGATCGGACTGCTCTGATTGAGCAGGCAGCGCCCCAAAGAGAGTTAGCTAACTGTTTCAAACTTCGGCACGTCCTTCAATACCCCATTAGCAGACAACATCCAGGTATACCGAGACCCTAAAAGGTCGATTTCACTACTGCTCAGTGAGAGGGAACGAACTTTGTGATGTGCTCACCGCACAGGGAATCTCCCCAATGTCGACCTATCGTCTGAAATGTCATTTTCTAAAAGTGATCGAATGACTTCATGAGGAGGGAACCTTTCTTCTTCATTTCCCTGGGTGCATTTATTAGGTAAAATAAGAGGCTTAATGAACACAACGCGGTTGAGTCCGCCGATGGGCACCTTAGTGAGGCTTCGTGCGACGGCCCGATGGTTAATTTGGACGGTGAGTCGATAGGGGATGAGACTATTAAACCACAGGATTTTGTGTCCTTCCTTCCATCGAGCTCTTCGCGTTTCTGTCTTGGTTGATTTGTTCCTCAACCGCAATTCGAGTCCTCTTGAAAATTAGCCTTCAAGTTAGCCTTCAGGGAATCGCAATCAAAGACTCATAAGTCTCTATACATCCATTGTTTCGTTATTTCCCTCCATTAGAAGTTTATCTACACAATAATCGTTCGTTGCGAAGTGCATATCCCACACCTTTAAACATTGCCTTCCACATGTCATTTATTTGCCCACTCTGTCAAACTAGCCCGCTGCCGGCGACACTGCTTGTCTCTGCAGGTATATCCTGCCCATCTGAATCCCATCCGACAGCTGAGTCTCCGTTATTGAAAAGCTCAGCTGCCAGTCGTACCCGAACATGTCCTTAACTTAGAACTACCTAGGCATACACATAGCCCTCCATTTTTCTAAGCTCCATGAACATATCAATGAGTTTGTTAAAAGACCCTATCGGTTCCGCCTCTACCATCACCACTGGCAATCCATTCCACGCACTCACCACACTCTGCGGAAACAAAGCTTACCACTGTCATCTCCTCTGTGCCTACTTCCGTGCACCTTATAATATGCCCTCTCGTGCTAGCTATTTCAGCCCTGGGAAAAAGCCTCTGACTATCCACACGATTAATGCCTCTCATCATCTTATACACCTCTATCAGGTTACCTCTCATCCTCCGCCGCGACAAGGGAAAAAAGGCTGTGTTCACTCAACCTATTCTCATAAGGCATACTCCCCAGTCCAGGCAACATCCTTGTAAAACTCCTCTGCACCCTTTCTATGGCTTCCACATCTTTCCTGGAATGAGGTGACCAGAACGGAGCACAGTACTCCAAGTGGGGTCTGTCCAGGGTCTTATATAGCTACAACATTACCTCTCAGCTCTTAAACTCAATCTCACGGTTGATGAAGGCCAATGCACCGTATGCCTTCTTAACCACAGAGTCAACCTGCACAGCAGCTTTGAGTGTCTTATGGACTCGGACCACAAGATCCCTCTGATCTTCCCCGCTGTCAAAAGTCTTACCAATATTCTACCATCATATTTGACCTACCAAAATGAACCACCTCACACTGATCTGCGTTGAACTCCATCTGCCGCTTCTCAGCACAGTTTTGCATCCAATCAATGTCCCGCTGTAACCTCTGACAGCCCTCCACACTACCCAGAACTCTCCCAACCTCTGTGGCATCAGTAGATTTCCTAACCCATCCCTCCAATTCGGCATCACAGTCAGTATAAAAATCAAGAAAGGTTGGGGTCCCAGAACAGATCTCTGAGACACGCCATTGGTCACCGACCTGCATGCAGAATATGACCAGTTACAACCATTCTTTGCCTTCTGTGGACAAGCCAGTTCTGTATCCACAAAGCAAGTCCCGTCCGAACCCATGCCTCCTGACTTTGTTAATAAGCCTTGCATGGAGTACCTTTTCAAATGCCTTGCTGAAATCTATATACACTACATCTACGGCTCTACCTTCATTATGTGTTTAGTCACATCCTCAAAAAAATCAGTCACTCTTGTAAGGCACGACCTGTCCTTGGCAAAGCCATGCTGACTATTCCTAATAATATTATGCCTCTCCAAATGTTCATAAATCCTGCCTCTCAGGATTTTCTCCATCAACTTACCAACCACTGAAGTAAGACTTACTACTCTATAATATCCTGGGCTATCTCTACTCCCTTTCTTGAATAAGGGAGCAACATCCTCACCCCTCCAATCCTCCGGAACCTCTCCCGTCCTCACTGATGATGCAAAGATCATCGCCAAATATTTGCATATCACGGTACTTGTCAACATGGAGAGGAGAGTGAGTTTGTAAATCTTCATTCCCAGTCTTTCGCTCTGACTTTTCAGTCGTAATTAAGGGTCTCGGCCCGAAATTGCGGCGTGTTTTCCCATCCTTAGATGCTGTCTGACCCGCTGAGCTCCCTCACCACATTAGGTGTATCAACTGCAGCATATCTGGTGTCTTTGTAAATCTGTCGGGATGAAAGGATGTTAGGTATAGGGAGGGTGGAGTGCCACTGGAGGTCTGTAGGACAGGTAGCAGGAAAGTAGTGCCAGAGGCGACGGAGGGAGTGGTGAGGGTGCTTGACCACCAAGCCATAGGATACTAAGCAAGGACATTTAATTACAAACAATTTATTTATTGATCATTGCAGAATGCCTCTCTGGCGCTTTACTTTTCGTCCCCTCTCGACCATGAATCCACTCTCCCTGCCTCCTTCCCAATCTTAGTCCACAGTAGAGACCCATATTAGATTCAGATTTATCATCACTCACATACGCCATGAAATTGCTGCAGTTCTGTGCGAAAGTCTTAGGCATGGTCACCACATGCCCCACTAGTGTACACTCAGGGCCCGTATACTCAACAACGAATTGGTTTGATTCCAGTTGCCTGTATCTGGCACATATCCCTTTTTAACCTGCTCATGCCCTTCATGACCATTGACAAAAGAGCTGGCTTAATTCTGTCTGCGTGGCCAATTACTCTAACATGGATATTCTGCCACCGATGCCTTATTAAAAGCTGTACACTTTTCCGACGCCCTCTGCTAATACAACATTTATGAGTTCCTTCTTATAAGGAATTTACCATAAATTTAGGTGATTGACTTGAATACATTCCGTTATTTCCCTCTAACAACCTGGGAACGAGTACAATCATGGTCAGTACCCCACACATCTCTCACACTGACATATCAGCACTTATCCCACACTAGTGAGCAATTGCGAACACTTGACTTTCAGTGCTTTCTTCTTTTTACTCCAAAAGCCATCTGTTTGGAAGATCCTGTGTACGGTGACTGAATTACCGATAGGAGCTGCTTTACCGCGGGCTGAATCAATTTGATGCACACGCAAAATTCTGGAGGATCTCAGCCGGTCAGGCAGCACTTATCGAAATGAATAGACAGTTGACCTTTCAGGTGGCGACCCAGTTTCGGGCTGCTGAACGAAGCGGGAAGATGCCAGAACAGGAGGTTTGTGGGGTGGGGGTGGGGAGGAATGGGGAAGAGGACGAGCTAGAATGCCGGAGGTCTCAGTATGTCAGGCAGCATCTATGAAAGTGAATAAGCAGATGAAGTTTAGAACATAAGACCATGAATGCAGAATTCAGCCCATTGAGTCTATCATGGCTGATCCCGGATCCCACCCAAACCCAAGAACCTGCTTCTTGCCATATCTTTTCATGCCCTGACCGATCAGGAAACGATCAACTTCCACCTTAAATATGCGCCCGGAATTGGCCTCTACCACAGTCTGTGGTAGAGCATTGCACAGATTCACTACTCTCTGGCTAAATAAAACCCTGTATACCTATGTTCTAAAACGTCGCCCTCAATTTTGAGGCTGTGCCCTCCTGTTGTGGGTTTCTCCACCAGAGGAAACATCCTCTCCATATCCACCCTATCGAGTCCTTTCAAAATTCGATATGTTTCAACGAGTTCCCCACGCATTCTTCTGAATTCCATTGAATACGGGCCCAAATGTTCCTCATAAGTTAACCCCTTCATTCCTGGAATTATCTTGGTGAACCTTGGCAGATCATGAGAAAAGGTCAGAGTGGGGAAATGAAGGGGGTGGGCAAGCGGAGGGGGAAGCACAGGAATTTAGAGCTATCTGTGTTCAAGCCATAAGATTGGACTTTACTTAGACGGAATAAAAAGTGTTATTCTTCCAACTTGAGGGTGAAATCGTGGCAGAAGAGGAGGCTATGGAACGATGTGCCGGGCTGCGAATGGGGAAAGAAATTGAAATCTTTAGCGGTGAATCTTCGGAAATAAATGAACAGTCGACTTCTCGGCCCGCGACTCTTCAGCAGGGCTGGAAATTAAGGAGGAGAGTGGGGATGGCAGAATAAGATCGTTGGGGAAAATCCGCAAAGTGATAGATGAAGCCAGGTGGTTAGGGAAGACGGACGAAATGTACTTGGGAAGTGATAAATGGGAAAGGCAAAGAGATCGGGAAGGATGAATCAGATATGAGAGGAGAGTGGATCATGGGAGAAGGGGAAGGAGGGGAGGCATCAGGGAGAAGTGCTAGGTAACTGAGGAGGAGAGTAAAAGACCAGAGTGGGGAACTGAGTAAAATGGAAAGCGGAGGGGTAAACACCGGAAAACAGACATTCCCGTGTTCATGCCGTTCGATTTAGTATTAACAAGGCGGGATATAAGGGGTTACTCCTGCCCCCTGTGAATGGCCTCATCGTGGCACAAGAGGAGCTCATGGACCGTCATGTCGGACGGGGAATGGGGACCGAAATTGAAATGACTGGACACTGGGAATTCCGCTTCTGTTGATGGAGCTCAGGTAGTCGATGGAGCCTTAATGAACTTGAGTAAGGGTCGCGGCGAGAGACATCGACTGGTTATTCACTTCCAAAGATGCTGCTTCCAGCATCTTTGCTGAGAACTTCCAGCATTTTGTTTGTGTTGTGTTACATCCCCCGTGGGTATCTTGTGACTGTCTTCTGACCATGATGTAATTGAGTATCTGGTGAACATGATGTAATGGTCTTGTGATGGTGGGGTGATGTAATTTCCCGCCATTGTGGGGTCACGTGATGACAGATTCCAACAGGTATAAAACGGGAAAGCAGGAGTCTTTGCGTTGAGTCGTCGCTTAATTCGTCAGTTACTCCGTTATGCTGTGTACTTGGCTCATGCCGCGGTTTCGTTTTAAAGTGAAGTTTGACTTTCTACTGTAAGGTACAGAATCGTTGTGCCGGCACTTTCGCTAATCGCTGCCAGTTTGTTTGATGTATCTTTGATTTAATTTTAAAGTCTAAGTATTGGAAAGTAACTTACCGAAGTGCAGGAACCCGAAGGATCGAGTAAAGTTGGTGTCCTCGGCGGTTTAATACAGGATCGAACTTATTGAATCTTCGTTCAGAAAATAGTGACTGAGATAAACCCTGCCTGTAAGAGCAGAAAGGGATGCGCAGTGTTATTCACCAAGAAAAGGTCCGCTCCTTTAAACCGTTTTTAATTCCTTCGTCGTGAACCCTTCAGGCAAGGCATATTTCGACTAGGATCAGCAGTAATGTCACTTCGTCTAGGAATTGGTAACTTCAGGAAAGTCTCTCCTAGTTGACTGCATAAATCACTTGGACTTTCATATTTACCACTTTAAGACTGTATTCGCATTTACCACTTTAACAACTGTTCCAGAGTTGCTGTATAGCAATTAATTTCCGGTTAAGTTAGTCATTTGTTTACTTTTCATTTTTGTTTAGCAGAGTTTATTTCTTTATAAGAACCGACTCCATTCTATATTCATTGTTGCCGGACCGGTAACAGTTGCAATTACTTTGATTAGCGGTTTGCATGTGTTCAGTAAGCGGAGATGTGGTATTAATTTACAGCTTTTCACTATATTACAGGAATGTACAAACAACATATTCTTGTTAATGTTTCTATTGCAAGATCTATAACCGAGAAAATTTCCAGAGTGAAACAGAGCAGCCCAAAGACAGTATACATTGGTCTATGATGACAGAGTCCATGGAGCCGAGGAATGGACAAGATCAACATTAACAATCATGAAACCGAGAGGTGAGTCTGAGAGCGTTTCACAATAACATTCAATGACTTCTCCAATCGTCATTTCTTCGTCTTTCAGATTTTGTAATTTCGTGTCGAGCTGTTGGGATTTTACTTGAATGGCATCATGTTTATATTTTTCCCCGCGGTTGGAAGACACGTCAGCCTTGTGTACTATTGAATATTCAGTGTGCTGGAGCGAGTATAAATGAATGACCGTGGAGATTCATCAGCTCAGAGTTTCTTCAGCGAGATCGCGGACATCTGGTGGACAGGCTGAATCTCGCACAGTTTGCTTGAAACATTTTACCGTGTGAGAAAGATATATTTCATGATCATTTCCGTTATTGGTGTTCCCGTTAAGAACATAGGTGAATTCGTGTTTGAGGTTCTATGTGCGCGGACTTTGGACTCGTTCAGTTACCGACAGCCGGTGTATTAGAGAGTGCGGTGCACATATTGTAACAAAACTCCGTGTTCGTTTAGCAGTTCCCGTGCAGTTTAATCCGTGGCCTCAGCTGAAAAATAAATTGACATTTGAAACAGGTGTAGAATGTAAGATAGGGGAGATGGATTCATTTTGTGATTTCATGTCACAAATTCATGCTTTGATTTATCAAAAAGCAAAGACGTTGTCAAAATATAGGCCGATAATTCAACGCTCCCGGCAAGTTTATAGGCTGTTTGGTGTTATTCCGTATCGATAGCTTATCGTGCTTTAAGTTGAAAGCACGTCCAATTGTCCGCGAAGTGACGAAGGCATGGTCAGGCAAAATCTTAAAAGTGAAAATTGAGATTTTCTGATTGGGTATCTTGCCATACCGTACTGTGAAGGAACCGTGGCCAAACATAGTTGCACGATTTGAAAGAAGCGAACCAGGCGAAGCTACGGAGATGACAGACTGGAGCTAGGGAAGGGACGAAGACATGCGAACGTGAGAAATAAATTTGCTTTGAAGTTTGTAAAGGACTAAAGAGGAGCGAGCGGGATTTCGCTGTAAGGGAAGATTCCAGGACATCGGTGACAGGAACGCGGCAGTCACCATCGCTGAGAAAGTTGCCGAGATATCCAGATTTATACATCAGTCGAAAAGATTTATATTGATTTCTCCAAAACGGCCTCAGCAATCATTGGACATTGCCTCCTTCCCGAATACGAATTTCTTCCGGGACTGAGTACAGTATATGGCTCAGAATGTTGGACAGTATCTAGTAACATGAGGAAATGAATTGAAGCAGCAGAGATGTGGGTTCTGAGGAGGATGCAAAGAATATCATGGACGAAACGAATATCTAACGAGGATGTCGTGAACAGAGCAAACACAAAAAGAGAAATAATGTTTGGGATCATGAAAAGGTAACGTAACTTCATTGGACGTGTAATTAGGAAAGAGGAGTTAGAATGCACGGTAATTATGGGAAAGATTGAAGGGAAGAAAGCAAGAGGAAGGCAAAGACAAATGATGATGGAGACAGCAGCCTGAGAACTGGAAATAAGTACCAATTAATTGGTCCACAAGACCCGAAAAGGGAGTGTGTGGGTCATGGCAGTCAAAGCTCAAACTGGTCATGGCGCCTGATGATGATGATCATGATGATGACCGAGTGCCGTATCCTTTCACCCAGCGTGCTTGCGTGTGAGACGTCGGCGACTCACTGTTTACATCTCTTGAAGTTCCTGAAATGAGTTGTCTGCAAAGTTTGATTGTTCTCAATTTCCAGCTTATCTCTGCCGCGAGACTCACGGAGCGGCGAGACAGTAGTTCATTCATTCTTTTTGCTGTTCCCCTAGTCAATTTAGTGCTGATTGTGATTCTGTCCCGCGGAAAATGCGGCCTCTCCACCTGACCCACACGTTACCTGGTGGCCATAGCAACGACGGATCTACTCACCATCACTGACACTAACTAGCTAACTAACACTATGACTGATCAGTTATTGTTTCGTCTCCCTGACGTTCCTGGACATCACTCCCGTATGAGCGCGATCTCTGCCTTGGGAGAGGCAGCCATTGACTGTTCTGTCTGATTCACCGTCAGCTTTACGTTTGATCGGTCTGTCGCCATCTGTTGCCAGAAGCGGAAAGCGAAGTATTGCACCGGGAAAACTCTGATTCTGACATCAAACGGCGTTCGGCTCTGTTTTAAGAATATCCCCTTGATCTTCACATATCGCCCAGAGAAAGTGATTGACAATATACCCCGGGACTGTATTCCAAAACCCGGGCACTATACACATCCCGGTTGGATGGGGTTTAGATGGGTTTCGATCATTCTAACGCCGTTACTCCCGTTCGTGTTAATACGGCTGTTCAACGCTCTGACAGTCAGACACATTCCAGTGACTGGTCGCGTCCGTAAAGGGCTGAGGGGTCAGAGCAAGGCGAAGAACCACAGTGACCCGGAGATGGAGAGCAGGAGGAGGTCTGTGATATTACTTCTTACTACCTCCGGGAGCTTCATCATCCTCTGGTCGGTTAATGCTGCCAAATTCCACCACCGCCGCCGGCAGCCCATTCCACGCACTCACCACCTTCTGCGTAATAAACTTACCCCGACATCTCCTCTGTACCTATTTCCAAGCACCTTAAACCTGTGCTCCCTCGTGCTAGCCATTTCAGCTCTGCAAAAAAGCCTCTGACTGTCCACATGATTAATGCCACTCATCTTATACACCTCTATCAGATTACCTCACATCCTCCGTCGCTCCAAGGAGTTCAGTCAACCTATTCTGATAAGGCATGCTCCCCAGTTCAGGCAACATCATTGTCAATCTCTTTTGTACCCTCTCTATAGATTCCACATCCTTCCTGTAGTGAGGCGACCGAAACTGAGCACAGTACTCCAAGTGGGATCTGACCAGAGTCCTATACGGCTGCAACAGTACCTATCAGCTCCTGAACTCCATCGCATGGTGGAAGAAGGCCAATGGACCGCTTGTCTTCATAACCACAGTCAACCTGCTCAGCAGCTTTGAGTGTCCAGTTTTCTGCTTTTATCTTGAATGCGTTGGTCGTTGATTGTGTATTTATGTTATTTTTTTGTGGTAACCACCTGGCCCTGCATTGCCACAAGGAACCACTCTAATTCTGGGAAGTGGTCTCCCACTTTGAGCGTGGCGTTGGACGCTTTCTGGTCAACATCTTATCTGCTCGGATCGAGGGGATGCCTTCCGTGGAGGGTCATGTTCATCCATCGGTTAACGTTTTCTTCTCAGATGTTCATATCTTCGTATTTCTGGGCTGAGTTTCCACTTCAGTTCACTGGCGTGTACCTCTTACCAGAACAGCGCATGCTCGCACCGAGTGTTGAATCCTGCTTTCGTTGATGGAAATATATCCTCAGAGGATTTGCTGTGAATGGGACAGAGGGAATTGAACACTCTGTCTGAGTGTGTGCAAATCCCTCCCGATTTTGTTCCCTGCCCTCCCACAGCGAGCTCACCTTCTTCGTCTCCCCCTTTCTGCACACCCCTCACCATTCTCTCACTCATCAGCACACCTTCCTCGCAGTCTCACTCCTCCATCTTCCCTTACCCTCCTCTCCCCATTCTCTTCTTTTCTCCTACCACCCTAAAATGCCCCCTCCTTCCCCCTCACCCACTCCAACTCCTCTCACATTCACTTTTTCACACTCTCATTTCTTTTCTCCCACTTCTGTCTACATACACCACCCCCCCGCCCCCCCGCACCCTGCCCATCACAGACCGACACAGGTTTTCTCCCCGTGTTCATTCCAGGAGAGCACCTTGTCCAGTTCACTGTGCGATGGTGAAAGAGGCGCGATAGTCAACAAGATGAATAGATCAGAACTTGCATGCATTCAGAGTTGGATTGTGAAGGACGGAAAGACGCTGAGAAAAAAGACACAGAGGCACAGAGGAAAAGACAGAGGACAGCGGGATCAGAGAGAGGACAGCGGGACCAGAGAGGCTGGCAGGGTGGTGGATGGGTGAGAGAGAGAGAGGATGTGTGTGTGTGATTGGGCAAGACTTTGGGAGCAAGAGACAGAATCGAAGGAAAAGAATTTGGGAAGTGAAAGACGGAAAGCGGGAGAGAGGGATGACGTGAGTAGGAGGGTGAGAGATATAGGATCGAGAGACTAGGGAGGATAAATGGCAGAAGGAAAGAGAGCGACTGGGAAGAGAGAGGGAGAATGAGCTGAGGCAGACTGGGGAGAAATAGACTGTGGGAAAGAGAGACTGGGGAAGCGAAAGATTGAGAAGAAAAGACTGGAGGAGAGAGAGACTGGGCGACAGAAACTGAGTGAGAGAGACTGGGGAACAGAGACAGGGGACAAAGAAACTGGGTGGAAAGTGCCTCATGGAGAGACTGGTAAAAGTGGGACCGGGTTAGTGACACCGGAGGCGAAGGACTGTTGGAGAGAGAGACTGTGGCGAGACAGACTGGGGAGGAGAGACTGTGGGTATAGACTGGCAGTAAAGAGGCTGCATGGAGAGAGACCGGATGGGAAAGATAGGAGATAGAGTCTGGAAAGTGAGATTGGGGGAGAAATGGGGAATGGGAGCGATGGTGAGTGAGAGAAGGAGCGAGGGGTAGAGAGAGAGAGAGAGATAAATGAGGTGAAATGGGGTCACGGGGGACTGGGGAGATAGTGACTTGAGAGAGAGAGACACGAGGGGAAAGAGAAAGAAGAGATGGAGCTTGAACGGGGGAAGGGAAGGTGGGGAGAAACCGTGTCCTTGACGAGACACTGCAGGGAGAGAGAGAAGCAGGGTGAGAGAAAGAGACGGTGTAGAGTGTGATCGGAGAAAGGCTGAGAGAGCGTCTGCGGCACAAAAAGATGGGAGGAATGAGAGAAGGCAGACAGAGCTGGAGGAAGAAAGAGACAAGGGGAGCGGGAATCTAGGAGAGACTGGGGGAAGGGGGAGGAGAGAGAAGGGGACAGAGACCGCTGAGGAAGAGAGAGGCTGAAGAGGTAGGGAAAGAGCAGGGGAAGGGAGGCCGGTGAATCTGGGGTGGGGAGAGAAATTTGGGATAGGGAGAGAAATCGTCGTGAGGAGGGAGATTGGTAGAGTCCCGAAAGGGGAGCGACCGGTGTGAAGAGAGAGACCGGGACTGTAGAGAGACGGAAACTGCAGAGAGAGATACTGGGGTCCTAGCGAGTGAATGGGGAGAGAGAGACTGGTGGAGAGAGAGTCTAGAAGGAGACCGTGACTGGGGTAAGGAGAGGGACTCGTGGGAGGGTGAAAAACCGACGTTAGAGAATGGATTTGTGATCAGTAACAGAATGGAGAGATGGCGATACAGAGAGCCGGGAGATTAAATAAAAACAAGACTGAAGGAGGGAAATAGACACTGGGGATTGACAGAGAGACGAGGATGAGGTGGGGAATTGTGAGAAAGAAATAAATGTTGTACGCAAGTACAGTGAGGCGTTAGAGGGCTTTCCATTTCGCGGAGCTGTCTGGGATTGCAGCGCCTCCATCTGAAGTCACTCTGAAACATACAACTCTTCCCGTCTCACTGACCGCTCACACCCCCCCCCCGCCCCCCCCCCCAAAGCTTGACCCCATCCTTTCCACACCGTACATGCAATCTCCCTTTCATCAACTGGTCTTCGTGAGCATCACCCTCCCTTCAACTCTCTATGATTCCTCCCTCCCTTCCTGTCTCTGTGACCCCATCTACCGCCTCCTGTTACGTATGCGCGTATAATGAAATTTGTGTACCTTGACATGTAAGAAATGGGACACTCTGGGAAGTTTACAATGCGGGACCTACGGACCGAATCCACCGGCAAAACAGGGACACTCGAATATCCGAGCCGAGAGACCGGGGAGAACACGGGAGGGAGCATCGCCTACCTTAGCACGGATCTGGCCCGGACCATGGTTCATGGTCACCTATATCCTGGAGTACCCACCGTTCCCCTTCCATCTGCCTTTCTTCAAAAGGGAGACCCGCCTCTTTCCCGGACCCAAAACACGCCATCCTCCTCTGTGCCCTTTCGGAACAACCGCGGGCTTCAGTCCCAGGCGCTGAGGGATGGGAGAGAGCAGAGGAGGGGAATGTCTCGGGACTGTGTACAGAGGCGTCACTCCCCTTTCGGGCCACTGAGGGGTAGGCGGCGGGTTTCGACATTCCTCTTGGCTGCAGCTTCCCGGGAGGTGCTGGACGCTTTTATCAGAATGTGTGCGACCCTCCAGACGGCCGGAAGTGTCACACTACCCCGGCGAAATGGAGGAGATGATACCCCCGTTCGAGACGGTCTGGTTGTTATGGTCCTGAGGCCGAAAAGAGGAAATGGAAGTTTGGAGATCTCTCTGATCTCCGTGGGACTGATCCATGGAGCCAGCGATGGCAGGAAAAGCTTGGTGTGGGGAGAGAATTCCGGATTCCCGGCACTTGTAGGGTTGGCGGCACCCCTGGGCTCGGGGATTCCGTGGTCCTGAATCAAATGAAGTGCGGAGTGAAAGCTCGGTAATGAGGCGTTGGGCTGTGACGGGGAGCTCCTCAATGGCGATGACTGAGTTATTTGAATGGTCTTACGTTAACTCGATAGTTCACTTTAACTACTTATGGAATAACACAAGCTGAAGATTTCTGTCAAATATGATAATATTAATATTTTATTGTGATTCACTCTGTTCCAGCAGCTTCATTCATAAACAGGGAACATGCACTAATCCCACAGACTCGTGTCAGTCTCCAAACTAACGCCACTGCCCTGCTCATTGCCCACACACCCGTATCAGTCCCAAAACTAATCATACTCTCCCACGCTCTCCCCTCAGCCTGTGTTAGTCCCCAGCCTAATCACACTGTTCCACTCTCTCCTCATAACCGTGTCAGTCGCCGAACTAATCACCCTGGACCAATCTCTCCCAACAGCCTGTATTAGTCCCGACAATGATCCCACAGCCCCGTACTCTTCCCACAGGCGTACGACAGTCCCCAAACTAATTCGACTGCCCCTCTCTCTCCCCACCGCCCTGGTCAGTCTCCAAACTAATCACATGGTCCCACTACCTCCCAGCAGCCCGTTTCTGTCCTCGAATCACACGCTCCCACTAACTCCCCACAGCTCTGTTTCAGTTCCGAAAGTAATTAGTGGTGGGAAGTGGAATTATGATGCTATGTGGCTGGAAACGGAGCTCAAATCAAGAGCGGGTGTGCTCTAGGAAATGCACAGCGTAATTGTGTATGTATTTTAGGCAGCACTTGCATGGGGTTCTGGGTAGGTTTGTCCCATTGAGGCAGGCAAAAGATGGTCGGGTAACGAACCATGAGTGACAAGTGATGTGGATCATCTCGTCAAGAGGAAGAAAGAAGCTGATTTAAGGTTCCGAAAGAAAGATCAAACGGGGCTGTAGAGGTTACAAGTTAGACAGAGACGAACTGAAGAATGGAATTCAGAGAGCGAGAAAGGTCTTTAGTAGGACTTAGCAAGGAGGATTAAGGAAACCCCAAAGCATTCTACACTTCTGTGAAGAAGAGGATGACCAGAGTGAGGGCAGGACAGATCAGGGATAGAAGATGCAACATGCACCTGGAATCGGGGAGGTGGGGCAGGTCCTCAATGAAGACTTTACTTCAGTATTCACCAGTGAGAGGGATCTTGATGTTTGTGAGGGTGTTGAAAGGGCTGATGTGCCGGAACATGTCGAGGTTAAGAGAGAGAATGTGCTGGAAATGTTGAGAAGCATCAGGACGGATTAGTTCTCTCGTGTGGTGGGGATATAACCCAGGTCACTGCGCGAAGTGAGGGAAGAGGTTGCAGCTGCCTTGGCGGTGATCTTTGCTTTATCACTGGCCACAGAAGGAGTGTCAGAGTGTAGAAGAGTGGAAAATATTATTCCTTCGTTCAAGAAAGGAAGTGGAGATAACTCTGGAAATTATTGTCCTGTATCGGGAACTATTGGAGAACATTCTTAGAAACAGGATTTACAGCAATTTGGAGAAGCATACCTTGATTATGGAAAGTCAGCATGGCTTTGTGAGGGACAGGTCATGTTTCACGAGCCGGGTTGAATTCTGTGATGTGACAAAGCAGATGGTACTAATAGAGCGCTTGGTATGATGTTAATGGTGATATTCAGTAAGATATTTCATAAGGTTTATCATGGTTTCCTCCTTCAGACAGTCAGCGTGCATGGCCTTCTGGGAATGATGGCTGCTGGATTCAGAATTTGCTTTTGTCCATGGATTGCACAGGGTAATTATGCTTAGAGGGTTTCCTCCCTGGAGTGTGCTGACCAGAGGTGTTCTGCAGAGATCTGTTCTGGGATACCATGTTATTTGTGAATTTTATAAATGATTTGGATGAGGAAGTGGAAGGCTGGAATTAGTAAGCTGGCAGATGAGAAGAGGAATATTATAACAAGGGAGAGAGAGAGAGATCATACAGAGGATAAAGTGGGAGGATGAGGGGCTAACATCTGCTTTGGGGCAAAGGATGCGGGCAAGATCCATACGAGTAATTTACATCAATATTTATGCAGGAGAAGGACATGGAGGACATGGAGATCATTAACAAGAGTATTAATATGCTCTAGCATTTTGAAGTGTTGGAGGAGGCAGTGCTGAGTAGTTTAAATAGCAACTGTCCATAGTGCCTGATGAGATAGACCCCAGGTAATTGAGGGGTCAGTGAAATGATTGCTTTGGGCCTTGACCAATGTGTCCTCCACAGCCACAGCCGAAGTCCTGTAGGACTGATGAGAAGCTGGTGTTGCTCCATTGTTCAAGAAGGAAGCAAGGAATAATCCTGGCAACTATAGACCAGTAAGACTCACGTCAGCAGCAAGGAAGGTAATGAAGAGAATTCTGAGAGATACGATTTATGAGTATTTGGTAAACCATAGCCTAATTCGGAAATGCCAGCATGGCCTTCTGTGGGGCAACTTGTGCCTTACTACCTCGATTGATATTATTGATAACGTGACGAGGATGATTGATGAAGGTAGAGAAATGGTTGGCATTTCAACATGTTTAGGAAAGACATTTCACAAGGTCTCACATGGGAGGCTGATCCAGAAGATTAAGATGCATGGTGTCAATGGTGAATCGGCCGTTTGGATTTAGAATTGACTTCCCCGCTGGAGACAGAGAGTGGTGGTTGAAGGGACCTATTCTAGCTGAAGGTCTATGATCAGTGGCGTTGTGCAGGGATCTGTACTCTCACCTCTGTAGTTTGTGATGTATATAACCTACCTGGCTGAAAACCCACATGGGTGTAGATAGCACAGATGACTGGCGATGAACACAAAGGGACGGGACAAATCAACTGGGACAAACGTGGGCTGTTTTCTCTGGAGCGGTGGACACTGAGTAAGCAATCTATTAGTTTATAAGCTTATGAGATGTATAGATAGAGTAGGCAGACTGTATCTCTTCTGATAGGTTGAAACGTCTAACACCAGAGGGAATGCATTTAATGTGAGAGGGGTTAATGTCAAAGGAGAAAGGCAATCTCTGTGTGAAAGGCAAGTTCTTTTACAAAGGCTTGTTGGCGCCTGGAATGAGCACCTGGGTCTTGGTAGAGACAGGTTCATTACAGACTTTTAAGAGACTCTCAAGTGTGTAGGTGAATGTGAGGAAAATGGAAGGATGTGGATATTTTCAGTGCACAATGCATTAATATAGATGACCATTGGATTCCGAATTTACTCGGCCACTTCCTTGGGGCTATGAACACTGCTGGCCGAAGGGCCTGTTCCTGTGCTGTACTAGTCTAACATCTGTGTCAGTGTTACATAGAAACATAGAGACCCTAGAACACAATACAGGCCCTTCAGCCCACAAAGCTATGCTGCTCATGTTCTTACCTTAGAATTTACCTAGGGTTAACATAGCCCTCTATTTTTCAACGTAGCCATCCAGAAGTCCCTGAAATGATTCTATCCTATTCGCCTCCACCACCGCATTCACTACTCTCTGCGTAAAAGTCTTATCCCTAACATTTCCTCTGTACCTATTTCCAAGCACCTTAAACCTGGGCCCTCTCGTGTTAGACATTTCAGCCCTGGGGAAAAAAAAACCTCTGTCTATCCGCACGGTCAATGGTTCACATCATCAAATACACCTCTATCAGGTCACTTCTCATTCCCCGTCGCTCCAAGGAGAAATGGCCGAGTTCACCGAACCTCTGCTCTTAAGGAATGCCCTCCATCCAGGTAACGTCCTTGTAAATCTCCTCTGCATCCTTTTTATGGTTTCCACATCCTTCCTGCAGTGAGGCGACCAGCAGTGAGCATAGAACTCCGTGGGGTCTAATCAGCGTCCTATACAGCTCCAACATTACCTGTCGTCTCCTAAACTCAATCCCACGATTGATGAAGGCCAATACACCGTATGCCTTCCTAACCACGGAGTCAACCTGCGCAGAAGCTTTGAGCGTCCTATGGACTCGAACCCCGAGATCCCTCTGATCCTCCACACTGCCAAAAGTCTTACCATTAATACTATATTCCGCCATTACATTTGACCTACAAAAATGAACCACCTCACACTTATCTGGGTTGCTCTCCATCTGCCACTTCTCAGCCCAGTTTTTCATCGTATCAATGACCCGCTGTAACCTCTGATGCCCTCCACACTATCCACAACACGTCCAACATTTGTGACATCAGCGGGCTTATGTACCCATCCCTCCACATCCACTTTCCGGATCATTAGGACCTCGGCTGGCACAGGTGTGACTTGTACAAAAAGCATGGGTTGCACTTGAAGCCGAAGGGGACCAATAACATGGCGGGGAGATTCGTTCAGGCTACTGGGGAGAGTTTAAACTAAAATTGCCTGGGAGTGGGAACAGAACTGAAGTGATGGAGGAGAGGGAGGTTGGCTCACAAATAGGGAAAGCTTTGAGACAGTGCACAAGGGAGGATAGGCAGTTGATAGAGAGGGGACGCGCACAGACCGATGGTTTCAAATGTGTCTATTTTAATACGAGGAGTATTGTGAATAAAGTGGATGAGCTTAGAGCCTGGATCAGCACTTGGAGATATGACGTTGTCGCATTTACAGAGACTTGGATGGCTCAGGGACAGGGATGATTACTTCAGGTGCCTGGTCTTACATGTTTCAGAAAGGACAGGGAGGGAGACAAAAGAGGTGGGGGTGTGGCACTGTTAATCAGAGAGAGCGTCACGGCTGCAGAAAAGGAGAAAGTCATGGAGGGTTTGTATAAGGAGTCTCTGTGGGTGGAAGTTAGGAATAGAAAGAGGTCAATAACTCCGCTGGGTGCATTTATAGACCAGCCAATAGTAACAGGGACATCGAGGAGCAGATAGGGAGACAGATTCTGGAAAGGAGTAATAATAATAAGGTTGTTGTGGCTGGGCATTTTATTTTCCCAAATATTGTTTGGCTTCTCCTCAGAGTGAGGTGTATGGATGTGGTAGTGTTTGTTAGGTGTGTTCAGGAAGGTTACTTGACACAATATGTAGATAAGGCTACAGGAGGAGAGGCTGAAATTGATTTGGTATTGGAAAATGAACCTGGTCGGGTGTTAGGTTCCTCAGTGGGAGAGCATTTCGGAGATAGTGAGCACAATTCTATCTCATTTACCATGGCATTAGAAAGGGATAGGAACAGACAAGTTAGGGAACCGTTTAATTAGAATAAGAGGAAATATGAGGCTATCAGGCAGGAACTTGGAAGCATGAATTGCAAACAGATGTTCTCAGGGAAATGTACGGAAGAAATGTGGCAAAATGTTCAGGGGATAATTGCGTGGGGTTCTGAGTAGGTACGTTCCAGTGAGACATTGAAAGGATGGTATGGCTCAAGATCCGTGGTGTACAAAGGCATCTGTAAATCTAGTCAAGAATGAAAGAAGAGCTTATGAAAGGTTCAAACAAGTAGGTAATGGTAGGAACCCAGAAGGTTATAAGGCTAACAGGAAGGAGCTTAAGAATGAAATTAGGAGAGCCAGAAGGGGTCATGGGAAAGTCTTGGCGGACAGGATTAAGGAAAGCCCCAAGGCGTTCAACAAGTATGTGAAGAGCAAGAGGATAAGACGAAACAGAATAGGAACAATCAAGTGTGACAGTGGAAAAATTTGTATGGAACCGAAGGAAATAACGGAGGTACGTAATGAATAGTTTGCTTCAGTATTCACTACGGAAAAGGATATTGGCAATTGTAGGGGTGACTTGCAGTGGCCTGAAAAACTTGAGTATGCCGATATTAAGGAAGAGGATGTGCTGGATATTTTGGAAATCATCAAGTTGTATAAGTCACCGGGATCGGACGGGATGGAGCCCAGGCTTATGTGGGAAGCTAGGCAGGAGATTGCTGAGACTCCGGTGATGATCTTTGCATCATTAATGAGGATGGGAGAAGTTCCGGAGGATTGGAGGGTTGTGGATGATGTTGTTTCCTTATTGAAGATAGGGAGTAGGGATAGCCCAGGAGACGATGGGCCAGTGCGTCTCAATTCAGTGAGTTAATGGAGAAGATCCTGAGAGGCCGGACTTACGAACATCTGGAGAGGCATAATCTGATAATGAATCGTCAGCATGTGTTTGTCAAGGGCAGGTCGTGCCTTACAAGCCTGATTGAATTTTTTGAGGATGTGACTAAGCACATTGATGAAGGTAGAGCAGTAGTTGTAGTGTGTATGGATTTCAGCACGGCATTTGATAAGGTACCCCATGCAAGTCTTATTGAGGAAGTAAGGTGGAATGGGATCCAAGGGGTCATTGCTTTGTGGATCCAGAACTGGCTTGCCAAGTGAAGGCAAAGAGTGGTTCTCGATGGGTGATATTCTACATGGAAGCCGATGGCCAATGGTTACCTCAGGGATCTGTTCTAGGACCCCTACTCTGTGGAATTTTAAAAAATAACCTGCATGAGGAAGTAGAGGGATGAGTTGGTTGCTATGCTGATGCCACAAAGATTGCGGTGTTGTGGATAGTGTGGAGGGCTGTCAGAGATTACAGCGGGACATTGATAAGATGCAAAACTGGGCTGAGAAGTGGCAGATGGAGTTCAACCTAGATAAGTGTGAGGTGGCTCATTATGGTAGGTCAAATATGATAGCAGAATATAGCGTTAACGGTAAGACTCTTGACTGTGTGGAGGATCAGAGGGATCTTGGGGTCCGAGTCCATAGAGCGCAGGTTGACTCTGCGGTTAAGAAGGCGTACGGTGTAATGGCCTTCATCAATCGTGGAATTGAATTTAGGAGCCAAGAGGTCATGTTGTAGCTATATAGGACCCTGTTCAGAACCCGCCTGGAGTACTATGCTCAGATCTGGTCGCCTCACTACAGGAAGGATGTGGCAGCCATATAAAGTGTACAGAGGAGATTTACAAGGATGTTGCCTGGATTTGGGAGCATGCCTTATGAGAATAGATTGAGTGAACTCGGTCTTTTCTCCTTGCAGCGAGGGAGGATGAGCAGTGACCTGATATAGGTGTACAAGATAATGAGAGGCATTCATCATGTGGATAGTCAGAGGCTTTTCCGCAGGGCTGAAATGGCTAGAACGAGAGGGCATAGCTTTAAGATGCTTGGAAGTAGGTACAGAGGAGATGTCAGGATAAAGTTTTTTTTTTACTCAGAGAGTGGTGAGTGCGTGGAATGGGCTGCTGGCTGCGGTGGTGGAGGCGACAACTATAGGGTCTTTTAAGAGACACCTGGACGTCTACATGTTTAGGAAAATAGAGCGCTATGGGTAAAATCTAGGTAGTTCCCAGGGAGGGACAAGATCAGGACAGGTTTGTGGGCCAAAGGGCCTGTATTTTGCTGTAGGTTTTCTATGTTCTAAGTTCTATTATATGTTATTACATCATGACCTTTCCCGTCAGTGTGGTTGGAGTTCGGAATGCATTGAAAACCACTTTATTAATCCGCATCACCACCTCCATTGATGTTTGAACTTCCATTTCCTTGACTTTTCTACATTAGCACTCTCGAGAACCCCGTCACTCTTTACAAATATCCCAGGCCTTCCCACCCACTGAAGGTAATCAGTACGAACCTCAGCATTAACCCCTGGCTGCCCTTCGCCGTCCGTCTCTCAAACTGAGCAATTTCATCCCACAAACAACGGCACGTGGGTTTATTGGTGCACCGAATGTCTAGACACAGTGAATGGCTCTTCTTGAGAGCTATTCAGTTCAGACCGTACGTACATCGATGTAGCACGTCAGCGAAAAAGAGGTAATTAAAACAGATTATACAATGTTGTGATATATTTAAAGTGAAAATGAAGTTCAGAATGTCAAACGTGAAAATACAACGATCTGTCTCTCTATTAACAACTACCAATTGTCTTTGCTGGCGCAAATGGAATGTATACAGATGCCCTGTCGGTTTGATTCGTGGGTCATGTGCACGTGATTCAATTACTTTACTTCATACCAGTGCGCCACTTGATGGGAACTGCTTTACCATGAGTAGGGCTCTCAGTACCAGTAACAGTGGTGTCAGCTGTTCAGGCTAACAAAATGGCTTCTCTGTATTGTTATAATGAAAAGGCGTCTCGATAATACTACTTAATGCTGTAATGGGTTTCTGTAGCTGGAATGTTTGGGTTATAACTGCAGATAAGGGTGGAACTAACCAATGGACAATTGTTATGCTATCTTGTATATGTGAGCTGAGCGGGAGTTCGCGGTCTTTTTATGGCGGGGAGGCGAGCGAGGAGCGGACAGCGGTTCCAAGGCGGTGGATACTGGACATCGGCGGTTCGGATGGTGGTCGAAGGCTCGGAAGTTCATTGTGGATGGAACCGGAGGCGTGAGCTCCAACATATTAAAATGTTATGTGCATAAACCGATAAACTTACTGATTTGGCGCCTTGAGGTGATTTGTTTCTACTAACCCGTCACTAAGAAATAACTATAAAGTTGCAATTATTTACTTGTCTTTGGTGTCTTGTCGGATATTTGTGCTGTGAGCCTGTATCGTGGGGGCATTACACCGTATTTACACTGAAGTATTACACTATTGGCGGGGCGACGGCCGTTCACCCTAGGCGAACAGGGGTAAATTGGTGTCACGGATACTACGCATGTGATAGACTGCATCGATCTGATGCACAGACAACATTCTGAAGGAACTCAGCAGGTCAGGCAGCGTCTGTGGAAATGAATAAACAGTTAACGTTTCAAGCCGCACTGGAAAGAAAGGTGGACGACCCCAGATGGAGGCGGGTTTGGGGAGACAGGCTAGAAGGTGGGAGGTGAAGCCATGTGGCTGAGGTTAGGGCATGAAATGTGGCTGGAGGGTAACCGGTGGAAAAGATGAAGGACCGGAGATGTGGGAAGCTGATCGGAGTGGAGAGGGGATCGTGGGAGAAAGGGAAGGAGGGTGGGATGTGATACACAGCGGAAGAGAAGAATAAGAGGCCAGAGTGGGCAAATGAAGACGGAAAGTGGGGTGGAAATACCGGAAGATGGAGATATCCAACTTCATGCCGGAAGATTGGACGTCACCCAAACAGAATATAAGGTGTCAGACCTCCAGTCTGAGAAGGCCTCATCGTGGCAGAAGAAGAGAACGTGTTCCGACATGTCAGACCGGGAATGGGGATAAGAATTGAAATGACTGGCCACTGAGAAATTCCGCTTTTTGTTGACGGAACTGCGGTACTCGACGGAGCGTTAATGAACTTGAAGGAGGGTCTCGGCCAGAACGTT